>NW_026623375.1:1050178-1078189 GCF_030028575.1 Malurus melanocephalus | reverse complement strand
CCCCGCTCCCGCGCATGCGCACTCGGGCCGGATGCGGTCGGGGGCGGCTGCGCGCTGGGGGTGGCGCTGTGCGCATGCGCAGAGCCGGCAGCGGAGCGGGACCGGGACCGGACCGGGGGGACACGGGGCTGAGGGGAACCCGCGGGCTGGGCCGAGACCCCGCGGGGTGACAGAGACCCCGCAGGGTGACAGACACCTCGCAGAGCGTCAGACACCCCGCAGGCTTTAGGGAGTCCCCCGAGCGCGGGCGGGGCGCGGCGCGGCGGCTCCGGGAGCGGCGGCACCATGAACGCGGCTCAGGGCACGGTGGGCAGCGACCCGGTCATCCTGGCCACGGCCGGCTACGACCACACGGTGCGGTTCTGGCAGGCGCACAGCGGCATCTGCACCCGCACGGTGCAGCACCAGGACTCCGTATCCTTCTCTCCCCGCCGTCCCGGCAGCTCGGGGCCGCTCCCGCGTTCCATCCCCCGGGTCGGGCCCGGCTGATGCTTCCTATGGCCCTTAACGGCGGCCGCAGCAGGTGAACGCCCTGGAGATCACGCCGGACCGGAGCATGATCGCGGCCGCAGGTGAGCGCTCCTGTCCCGTGGGGCACTCCGGGAGCCGGGCCGGTGCTCACCCGCTGCCCGSTGCTTGTAGGGTACCAGCACATCCGCATGTACGACCTCAACTCCAACAACCCCAACCCCGTCATCAACTACGACGGCGTGAGCAAGAACATCACCTCGGTGGGGTTCCACGAGGACGGGCGCTGGATGTACACGGGCGGGGAGGACTGCATGGCCCGGATCTGGGACCTCAGGTGGGCACGGGGGGTTCCCCGCTCCGGCAGCACCCTCGAGCTGTGGGGTCTCACACCCCTGAGTGCTCCTCGTTTTCTGTCTATCACAGGTCCAGGAACCTCCAGTGCCAACGCATTTTCCAGGTGAACGCTCCCATCAACTGTGTGTGCCTGCACCCCAACCAGGTGAGGACACTGTCTCCTCTGGGGTTTGCCTGCTTAGAGAATCCTGTGGAAGGGAGCTTAAASCTCATCCATGTCCCATGGGCAGGGACACCTTCCACTGGACCAGGCTGCTCCAAACCCYRTCCAGCCTGGCCTWGGACACTTCCAGGGRTCCAGGGGCAGCCACAGCTTCTCTGGGCACCCTGTTCCTGTGGCTCCACTGGGTGCTRCAGARGTGTATCCCAGCAGAAGATRGCCTGGGGGCCTCCCACRATGTGTTTATGCTAATAACATAGTGGTGGTTGCAAAGGCACAATACAGGGGCTGTGCTGGGCTCATCCCATGGGAAGGAACACACCCTTGGAGCTGGCTCTGCCCCTGAACATCACTGGAGATGTGATGGGAGTGGAGCTGAAAGTCTGGGGTAAGCTGGGAAGCTTGAGGGTGGCAACACTGCCAAGAAAAAGCATCCTGGGGCCTTTGGCCATGATTYCTTTCAGGATGGGTATGGTTGAGATTCGCCAGTGGGTTCAGGGGCTGTTGCTGAGCAGAGGGAGAGTGGAGGCTCCTGAAGAGGCTAAAGGGACCAGCAGCAGGGAAATCAATAGGGATCARTCAGTGCTAATGGCCTGGTTGGGCTGGGATTGCAGGGTTGTGGTTTTGCCTGCAGCCAGGGCAGTGCAAGCCTCTGTAAAATGCTGAGTAATGGAAATGTTCCCTTGCATTTCATTGGGCAATGGCTTAATTTTGTAAATCTGGAATTTCCGACTAAATTTGAGATCAGACTTTATCCAAATGCTCTTTTAATGTCAGTGCTGTGACAATGTGTTAAATAAATACTGCTGCACATAGATCTTGATGGGAAATAATCCCTGACCAAGATGCTGCTAAGGTGCAGAGTGTTGGTTGTGAACAGAAGGGGGTTAATTAGTCCAAAGATGGCAGCATTTGTTCAGATAGTTCTGTGCCTCTGCAGYTCCTGCAGAAATGCTGATCCAATTATCCAGAGATTCCTCACGGTCTGGGTAAAGCCGTGAAAACTTTAGACTCAGCATTTACACCTGCTGAGAGGGGGCTGAGAGGAGTGAGGAGCCCAGAAGAGGCTTTTGTGCAGTCAGATAAACATATTGAGTGGTGTTTGTCTCCTCAGAACCAGCCTCTGCTCCCAGGGACAGGATTAGCTGTGCCTGATGACCTGATCTCCTCTAGGGATTCTGCTAAAATTATGGACAGTGCAGGACTGTCGATAAAGCCCTGGTTTGTAGTGGAGACATGCCAGCATTGTCTTCTGCTCTGAGCACGGGATCAGAGCCAGGACTCCTGCCCTTGGCTCTCGTCCTTCCCCTGAGAAGGGGAGAGAGAGAAAAACCCACTTCAGGTTGTGTTTTTCAGGTATCCCTGCACCCTTGAGTGCTTCAGTTGTTTGCTGGCCAATCTGCCCTTTAATGCTGCCTCTCAGACGTGCTGAAAACCACTTGGCTCCTGTGGATGTCGTCTGGAGCTGGAGCTGTGCCACAGCCCTGGCATGGGGCAGCTGCTGTTTGCCCTGGGGTTTAGAAAATCAGCAAACACTTCYGGGGAGGGAAATAGCCTTCTGCAGAATGTCACAGACAGCCTGAGTGGGAAACAGCTCTGAGCTGGGGAGGGAGGAGGCAGGACAGGACCCAGAGCAGTGCCCAGAGAGACATGGCCATCGTGTCCCTGCAGGCGGAGCTGATCGTGGGYGACCAGAGCGGGGCCATCCACATCTGGGACCTGAAAACTGACCACAACGAGCAGCTCATCCCCGAGCCCGAGGTGTCGGTGAATTCGGTGCATATTGACCCCGATGCCAGTTACATGGCAGCTGTGAACAGCTCGGTGAGCTCTGCTGGGGTGTGCTGGGATGGGGGAGCTGGGCTGGGTTCAGGGATCTGCCAGCCAGGACACTGATCCCATTGTGTGCCCGCAGGGAAACTGCTACGTGTGGAACCTGACGGGTGGCATCGGCGAGGAGGTGACACAGCTGATCCCCAAGACCAAGATCCCGGCACACAACCGCTACGCCCTGCAGTGCAAGTTCAGCCCTGACTCCACGTGAGTGTGGAGCCCCTCACCTCCCTGTCAGGGCAAACACGGCCTTTCCAGGCCTTTCCAGCTGTGCCTCCAGCTGTGGCTGCTGCTGGCCCCACACTGCAGGTCCCCAGGGAGGAGCAGGACAGGAGGCAGGGGATGTGCCACCACAGGGTTGCTGTCAGTGGCGTTCTGCTCGTGCTCCCTGAGCTCAGCAAGGTTTGCAGCCATGAGCTGTTCTACAGCTGGGATCCAAACCCAYAAAGTGTGAGCTCCTTCATGGAGTCTGTTCAGCTGGAATCTCCTGAATCAGATGGTGCAGGCATAAGRAGATCTGGTTGCAATGGGGGCATGTCGCCAGGCCATCACTGGCCCTGGCCCAGGCCCATGGTAACAAGAGGCCCTCGGCGGGACAGTGACTAATGAGGTTGCCCTCWCATGTCTCCTTCTTGCAGGCTTTTGGCCACCTGTTCTGCTGATCAGACGTGCAAGATCTGGAGGACTTCAAACTTCTCTCTGATGACAGAGCTGAGCATTAAGAGCAACAAYCCCGGGGAGACGTCCCGGGGCTGGATGTGGGACTGTGCCTTCTCTGGGGACTCCCAGTACATCGTCACAGGTGAGGCACTGCTGGGACTGTGCCAGGGCCCTGCACCAGCCAGGCCTGACCAGTACCTCTGGCCAGGACACTGCCAGGGCCTGAGGCACAGGGGGTGTGAGGTGGGAGCACCCAGCCCCAGGCCCCCAACACATTCTGCCAACTGAACATTTTGTCTGTGCCACAGTGGAGCAGCTGTTTAAACTGGAGAGGAGATCTCCAGCTCTGCTGTTCATCTCACAGTTCACAGCATGTTAGCCCTTTMAACACACCTGGGGTAATTTCCATAGTCACTGCACTCCAAAACAATTAAACGCCACATAAAAGAGAAATGCACTGAGCTGCTCTGCCTTGCTGGTCATCACCAGCCCTAAGGATGGCTGAATGAAGCAAGAGGATAGTATTTCTTATAATAATAATAATATAATAATGTTATAATAATAATAATATAATAATAATGACAAAGAAATATATCCCACTGCTCTTTTCTCTCTCTGTTCCAGCCTCATCTGATAACCTGGCCAGACTGTGGTGTGTGGAGACAGGAGAGATCAAGAGGGAATACAGTGGCCACCAGAAAGCCGTGGTGTGCCTGGCCTTCAACGACAGCGTGTTGGGATAACAGGCACGTGTGGCAAGGACAGGACCTCTACTTGTTTCCCCTTGCCTTGTCAGACCCTCTCCAGTGCCTGGGACATGCACTGTACCCATCCCCTCCTGGATGAGAGGGCTGGGGCCCTGAGAGGAGCAGCTGCAGCTGCCTGGGGTGACACGAAGCTTCAGCTCCAGGGAGGACATTGCTGAAATGTGTGCAGCCTCTGAGGGAGGGGATGGGAGAGAGAGGCACAATCCTGCTGCAGGGACACGGGTACGGTTCAGCTGGAGGAATCCCTGGGGCATCGGCTGCTGACAGCTTTGGATGGTTTTRTACCCCAGAGTGGGAAAAGAATAAAAGTCAGCCTTTCCAAGTGATGGGAGAGGCTGAGCAAAGAGGAGAAGCAGCTCTTGTCTCTGTTTGCAATCCTTTTATTCAGAGTGTTTCATAGAGTGACTTGGAGAGCTGCTGTCCTAAAGCCAACCACCCCCCAAAATGTAACAACCACCTTGTGTTGAACAGGGCCTGGAGCCTCAGAGCTCCAGCTACTCCCCACAATTCCTCTATCCTGGGTCTCCTAATTCCTACRGATGAGGCGCAGCCCTGGAGCAGAGCTGCAGAGTGTCTGTGCTGACAGTGCTGAGCAGAGGCCTCGTGTTTCTCTGAACTCTCCTGACCTGCAGCGTGGAATCAGCAGGCAGCTCTGGGGATGGTGTAGGTGTTCCCTTCCGTGTGGAAGTCAGAGGCTCTTCAGGACTGCAGTTCAAGTGTGAGGGCAGAGAGGGCGGCCRTGGCTGCAGCTCTTACTCGGGCAGGTAATAGAAGCAGATGGAGACACAGATGTTGCTCGGGAAGCAAATRTCGATGCACAGGTAGATGAGGCGCTGCCTCCCCGGCCCTGCCAGTGAGCAAGGACAGAGCAGTGAGAGCTGTGCTCTGGTTCTGCAGCTGTGAGTCCCCGGGGAGCCAAGAGAGGGGRAAGCCTCGGGGAATGACCTTTTTTATTAAAGCTGGAGTGAGACAGAGCAGGCTGACAGCTCAGCAGGCTGCTTTGGCTGAGGATGAAGGTAACAGGGATTAACCAGCGGTGTCTCAGGGGACAGCTCTGTGCTGGCTGTGCTGTGCTGCCAGGGCACGGGCTCAGAGCCCATCCCAGGGCCACGGCTCAGGACAAGGGATGGGTACAGGGGGTGGCCAGCGCTCGGGGATGGTCTGATTTTGCACTAGAGGTCACCTGTCCCTGTCCTGGGCCTTGGCAGCCTGTCCTGTGATGCATCAGCTGTTGCACAGCAGAGCCTGATCCTCTTAGAGGTGCTAGAAAAGCTCTKGCTTCCACTGCCAAGGGGAGTGTCYCACTTACCCTGCCCTCTGCGCACCCAGAAGATGGATGTGTGCTCACACAGGGTCTGCACAGCCTCTCCCAGGCCCCTGGGGTCCACCTGCTCCCCCGCCACAATGCCCAGGAACTCYCGGTAGAACTTGGTCTGGTTGTTGTGATGTAGCAGCTGCTGAGCCTGAAAGAAACATCCCTGTTAGATCCTCCCAAGGCACTTTGGCCTCTGGCCCCACAGCCCTGCTCTGGCTCCCAGGGCATCCCTGGCAGGTTTCTCCTGCCAGCAGCCCTGTCCCAGCTCCCAGGTGAGCCTGCCAGGTCTTGTTTTCTGTTTGTGGGCTGATGGCAGCCGTAGCACCATCCACTTTATTTCCATTTAGGACCCTCAGGGCTGGGCAGGTGCTTTCTCCTTGCATTCCCTTTGGGAGCCTGTGTTCCTACATTCCTCTTGGAGTAAGGTGAGGACTAAGAAGCCCCCGGGAGCCCCTGAGGAAATGGAGACCAGATGGCAGGGGCACAAAAAAAATGGGGCTTTCTGTCTTCTGGAAATGGAATCTGCCCCTRCCCAGGCATCCGCTGACATTTTGTTTGGAGGGTCTGTATATATGATTTCCTCCAGCTTTCTTTGCTGTGAATTGGTAACAAACCCCCTTTGTTTTTCCTTGCCCAGGTTTTTGAGCAGGTAACAGAATCCAGTGGGAGCAGGTCGGATGGGAGCCCTGCTATTCACCTCCATRGGCCACATCCCCCTGCCCCAGCCTGCAGCTCTGCTTCCCACAGGAATCAGGGTATGGAGAAACCTGGGAATGGCTGCTCAGAGCTGGCTCAGAGCCCAGCCTGGGGCACAGYTCTGCTCCTGTGCCCCCTGAACACTGAATTCCTCAGAACAGGGGTTGCCACTGCTCCCCCAGCTGGGAGAGCCCCCACTCTGGATCCTCTGGGGTGGAGTCACCCCTGCCAATCCACACAGAGGAGAATGTTTAGTGACCCCGTGCAGAGCTCAATCCATCCCCCACCCCYGGATGTGCCAGGAATGCTGCAGCAGCTGCTCACGCTGTGCTCAGAGGTGTTGAGAGCCGTCTGCAGGGTCTGCAGGTCCCAGGGGTCCATCCTCCTCAGGTAGCAGGCTCGCTGCTCCAGTGGCTTGTAGCACACGTAGCCCTGCCAGACAGATGTGCCCCTTGGAGCAGATGGCACAGGCAGCCACCCCTGTCCCAGGAGCCCCCWAAAATGGACATCCTCCTTCCCCCTGCTCTGTGTTTCCTGACTTAAGGTGCAGAGGAAGGCAGCAAACACGAGCTGGTTGTCCTGGTCTATGCCCCCCGCTCCCCTCTGTGCCCCCTCACTCACGTTCCTGCTGTCGTACAGCACCACGGCGCTCAGGTTGCTCTGCGAGGTGATGTAGTAGGTGACGGTGCTCCTGGCCTTGTCCACCACGGCTGTCTGGTTCCTCAGCGGGTCCTGCTGGCCCTGGAGYGTCACTCGGACGAGCTGGGAGCCAGCCTGGGCACGAGCAGTGGGAGGGGAGCACCCACCATCAATGCTTGTGTGCAGCATCGCTCACCAACATCCACAGCTGGGCCCTGGGCTGCTCCCTGCTCCGTGTCTGACTGATTTATTGGCAGAGAGAAGGGGGCTCTGACCCATGGAAAGGATGATCCATGACTCACTCCATCATCAGAGCTGGGGAGAGGCACCAGTTCTGGAGGAAAGGGCCAGCGACCCATGGAAAGGATGATCCATGACTCACTCCATCATCAGAGCTGGGGAGAGGCACCAGTTCTGGAGGAAAGGGCCAGSGGCTCCCAGCCTCTGTCACTGCCAGCACCTCCCTGCTTTGCTGCACCTTCCTGCATTGTCCAAGGACTGAGCCAGCGGAGCCAGCCCAGATCTCAGCCCGCTCATCACTCCTGGGAGCTGCTTCCCACACAAATCAGGGCTGCAGGCAGGAGGAGGCTTCCTGCCTGGATTGGGATCCCTTACCTGGGCAGAACTGGGGGAGAAGCTGAGAACCCCCACGACACTGACGCCAACAACTGCAAAAAACAAGGCAACGGACAAGATGATCCAGAAGGTCCTGGAGGGAGCTGGGAAGTGTGCTGTGGCCCTCGTGTCCTGGGAGCCAGGGCAAAASAAGGAGGAACAGGAATTAAAATTGACCCTTCTGTCAATCCTTCTTCATCAAAAATGTTTCTAGCTCATGACACAAATCCTTGTGCAAACAGGTTGGAGCGTAGAGCTGTCAGACCATTGGCACCTGGAGCTTTTATCCCACAGCGCTGGAATTCCAGATCCAGCATCCTGGTAACCAGCACTGCCACAGCCAGGGAAGCTGCAAAGCCCCCARGGCAGGGCTGAGCAGCAGCTTTCCAGACACAAGGGAACAACAAATTAAAATATTTTGGTTTACAGCAGAAATCCCCAGTGGAACCATCAGCATTGGAATCAGATCCCGTGTGGAGTGATCCTGCTTCTGTTCCCCTCCCAGTGCTTGGCTGTGTTGGRTTTTCTTGCTAAGTTTTTCTCCATGAGACCAAGGAAAAGAGCTTGGCAGTGCTGTGACATTTCTATTGGCTCTATTAATTTACTTTAATTCTTATATCGAAGCAATTAAATTTAACTTCATGGCACGTAATGGGATTTTTACGAAGCAGAAAATGTGCTTTCAATAATCTCAAACACAGCCCACATTTAAAAAATAACCTGTTTCTCAGTCCTCTGAAGGATGGAGAAATTCAATCCATGCCCAGGATGTGCTCCAGCTGCCATGAGGATGGGCTCATCCAGCCTTGGGACACCTTCCACTATCCCAGGCTGCTCCAAGCCCCATCCAGCCTGACCTTGGACACTTCCAGGGATCCAGGGGCARCCACAGCTTCTCTGGGCACCCTGTACCAGGGCCTCCCCATCCTCACAAGGAAGAATTTCTCCCCGGTGTCCCATCCAATCCTGCCCTCTGGCAGAGAGAAGCTATTGCCCCTTGTCCTGTCACAGCTTTGTCCAAAGTCAAGTCCCAGGGGAAGGACAGAGCCAGCCTTTGCCCGAAAGCAGCAGGAACAAGGAATAGCCACAGCAGGAACAGGGAATACCCACTGCAGGGGCAGGGAATAGTGCAGGAACAGGGAATACCCACAGCAGGAACAGGGAACACCCACTGCAGGAACAGGGAATACTCACTGCAGGAACAGGGAATACTCACTGCAGGAGCAGCACGGCCGCCACCATCCCCTCTTTCCATCCTCCACTTCAGGCGAGGACCTGGCTGCTGCCGCTCTGCCTCCTGCCCACGCACAGACTGGGCATGATCCCGGCTCCAGGCACACCTGGGAAACCTAAACGTGTGTCCATGGGGCATAAATACCTGTCCCTCGCAGCCAAAGGGCTCCGCGGGAGGGGAAACTTGAGGCCAGAGCGGGAGCTGAGCGCTGCTGTCAGTGCCCGGCGCGGCTCTTCCTGCTCACCCCCGGGAGGGGCAGGAGCCACAATCGGGGTCTTTGTGTGCCCTCGGGGTTGGCAGGGCCCAGCACGGGTCCAGGTGAGGCTCATTGAGAGATCAAATGACCAGAGGACAGTGGCAGCCTGCCCTTGTGGCAGCGGYAATTCCCACATTTCAACGGGAACCCTGTGCTGCCGGAGCTCCGTGGGCTGGAGCCAGGTGTTGATGCTGCTGTCCCAGCCTGGGCTGCACAGACACACCTGTGCCACYCTTGGAAAAGGGGCTCTGCCACAAAGTCACCGCCACAGCCTGTGCTGCACTTGCACTGTCACCTGTGTCCTTTCCTGAGAAACTCCCTGTGGGAACAGCATTCCCAGATCACCAGATCCTGAGCGGTCCAGGAACACCCAAAATGTCTGAGATCCGCCAGCCAGACATAACCAAGGTGTGGAGGCAAGGAAAAGCTCAGAATTCCTTCATGTGATGCCTATCCAGGGAAAATGCAGGTTTTGGACATTTTCCTATCAAGCACAGCCTAGGGTTGAACAAACTGGGTGAAGGGAGCCCACAAGAAAAATGGAGAGGGACTTTGGACAAGGGCATGGGCAGGACAAAAAGGGGAACGCCTTCCCACTGCCAGAGATTTAGATCAGATGTTGGAAAGAAACTCTTCCCTGAGAGGGTGGGGAGGCCCTGACACAGGATGCCCAGAGAAGCWGTGGCTGCCCCTGGATCCCTGGAAATGCCCAAGGCCAGGCTGGACAGGGTTTGGAGCAGCCTGGGATAGTGGAAGGTGTACCTGACATGGCAGGGGCTGGCACTGGATGGGCTTCAAGGTCCTTTCCAAAGTGCATCCCTAACACCCACGATTCCCTGCACTGAAGGTCACAGAGATGAGACCACAAAAGGAGACAACGCAGGGGAGAGCAGGTTTGAGAGTTTAATAGGAATTCAAGTAGAGGATTAAGAACCGTTTGGAAGTCAGAACAGAATCTTGAAGCACAACTGACACCGCCACCAGCACATTCCAGCATCCCTGAGTCCAGGCAATGGCCCCCTTGGCCAGCGAGAGCCCTTGGCAGGGACAGAGCTGCCTGAGGGACACTGGATGCCTCTCCTGGCCTTTTCCTGACATAACCCAATACAAAAAGCACCAGAGACAGGGACTGAATCCGAACCCACACCGTTACATGAGACACAACCTGCAGTGACTCCATAACGTCCATTTCCACGTAACCCAGACCAAGGGCAAGCTCTGCCTCTGTGACTTTGCACAGTCCTTCATCTGAAGACAGGAACAGGGAAGAGATTATCTCCACTTCCACAACTCCAATTTACAAACAAACAACCTTTTAGATGATCAGCCAATGCTCTGGGAACACAAAGACCCTCTGGACTGCAGGGTTATTGCTGTACAAACAAGGTGACAAGTTACTAGGCAGGAAATAATATCAGCACTGCCCAAGCTCCTCTGCTGGACAGGAAGGAAAACCAGTGCTTAAACTGACTGTAGATACTGGAATCTATGGAATAAAAGCGAGTTATTTGCATATATAATTTTCAATTAATTCTGTAATGCAAAAGCTTTCACTGTGGGATTTGGGCAGCACAAAAACCACCCTKTGGCTGAGTCCCTCAATGCCCAATCCCACTTGGAGATCAAATGGAATCATCCCTGAGCAAGCCAGCACTCCTCCTCACTACCCACCATGTCCAGCCCAGGCTGGCACATGCGGAAGATCTGAACCTCAGGGATGGGAAGGAAGCACGGATATTGTCACACACAGCCAGGAGCCACAGGGCTCCTTGTGGAGAGCTGTCCTGGGCACTACATCCATCCACAGACTGAGCAGGAATTGGGATTGTGCAGCTAAAGCCAARGCAAGTGGCTCGTTGATGCTGAGGGAAGTGCAGGAGCTCGGTATGGATCAATCCCRGGATTTCTGGGAAGCAGCAGGAGTGAAGGACAGTCGTGCATGGCTACAGACTCTCTGCATTACCAAATGCAACAATTTAGGAGAATTAAATCTACTGCCATCAGTGAAGTACATTCCTCTCATCCTGTCTCCTGGGAAATAAGATATATTATCATAGACTCTATTTATAATTTAAATATATTCTGCTCTATCTTTATGCTCAGGGAGTGCCTGTGTGTACATGTGCTTTCCACACACTCAACCTTGGAAGACACTGTGTGCAGCAGCCACGTTTGGAACTGTGTGGGRTCATCCCAATCTGCATCACAAGTGCAATGTGCAGTGGTCAAACGAAGAACATGAATTTGTGTGACCTGATGTGGGGCTGTGCCCCTGAACAGGGCCCCATTTAGAAAAATGAATCACCCCATGGGCAAACACCAGCTCCACAAGTGTTTCCAAACATAACCAGGGTTACTGCACATCCCAAGAGTCGTTACCCTGAACAAACCAGGCTGAGCCATGGCCCAGACRTGGTCCTTCTCCTCAGATGAACCAGCTCCACTTCCCCAGCTCAGCCCAGAGGACCCTGTACATTGAATCAATGCATTTACAATTAAACCCAGCCCCAAGCCCCAGCCCCAGGTGCCACTGTAATGCCCCCTTAGTTCCAAAGTGCATTTCAGACTGAGATGTAAACAGAATCATACYGAGAAGACAGAGAGGTGAAAAGCTAAGGGTTCTAGCTCCGGGAAGTATCTAGTGCGTATGTTACTGTCACAGGGTGATTACCAGGGCTGCTCCCTGCACCCCGTTACTCCCCCAGCACCGGGAGCAGGTCGGCAATGCTGTCGACGTAGTAATCAGGGACCAGGCTGTGCCTGGCAGGAGAGTCGCTGTCCTGGTGGCCCCGCACCTCRTCCAGCGCCGTGACCCCGGTGAGGGTGAGCAGCGTGGTGAGGCCGCAGTTGTTGCCCATCAGGATGTCCGTGTCCAGCCGGTCCCCCACCATGATGGTGCGCGCGGGGTCCACGTCGAACTCGCTGGCCACGCAGTCGAACATGAAGCGGTTGGGCTTGCCCACGATGAAAGCCTCGCGCTGCGCCGCCGTCTCCACGGCCTTCACCAGGCATCCTGTCCCTGCAGGGAACACGGAGCAGGGATTAGGGGCAGAAAGCCCTTGGCATCCATACGAGTTAGTACAAACCCGCTCAGGACATTAGGAACGTGATGCCTCAGCTTTACAGGTAGGACAGGTTGGTCCCAGGAGAAGTGGTGCATAAAGCCTGCCAGAAGACTGGAATTCCATCTCACAGAGTCAAAAGGGAACTCCTATTTGCAAGTAAGGGATTAATAAGGATTCTCCCTCTTTCAGGGATGCTGTGAAAGAAAGGCTCCAGAACACCCAGGCTGCCTCAAAGAATCCCAGGATAGTCAGGGTAGGAGGGGACCTCTGGAGATCATCCAGTCCAATCCCCCTRCAAGGCAGGGTCACCTGGATTAGGCGACACAGGAACGTGTGTAGGCAAGTTTGGAACACCTCCAGAGACGGAGATTCCATGACCTCCCTGGGCAGCTRTTCCAGGGCTCTGCCACTCCCTGGCTAAAGTTCTTCCTTAGATTGAGGTGGAACTTGTTGTGTTTTATCAAYGCAACACCGAGGTGTGATAAGACACAAAGCTGAGCATACAGACCCCCCCAGACCCGGGAGACCACCCGCTCCATCCCCCCCTGCCCGCSCACCGGGGATGGCGGCGCCGCCCTCGAGCGGGAGCCGGTGGTCGCGGTTGGTGCCGACGAGGAGACAGTCGGGGCCGCCGCGCAGGAGGTACCGCAGCGCCTGGCACAGCTTCGCGTAGCTGAAGTGCTCGTCGAAGCCCACGAGCACGGCGCGCACGGCGGGGTCGAGCGGCGCCTGCACCCAGTCAGCGGGCGCGGGGCCGGGCAGGGCGGCGGGCCCGGGGCCGAGGTGCGGGATCCCCACGGCCTCCAGCTCGGCGGCCAGCGCGGGGCTGCCCAGCACGTAGGCGGCGGCGCCCGGCGGCAGCGCTTGGCGCAGGTAACGGGCGGCGCAGAAGGCCGAGCCGAAGATGTGCCGGGGCTCGGCGGGCGGGAAGCCGAGGCGCCGCAGCTTCTCGGTGTAGGCCACGCGCGTCCGCCCGCTGTTGTTGGTCACGTAGCACAGCCGCTTGCCCGCCGCCGCCAGCCGGCCCAGCGCCGCCGCCGCGCCGCTCACGGCCGCCTCGCCCCGCCACAGGACGCCATCGCAGTCGAAGAGCAGCGTGTCGGCGTTGGCGAGCACGGCCCGCGCCACCTCTCCCTCCAGCCGCCGGCACTGCCGCGGGCCGCCCGCCGCCATCGCGCCTGCCATGGCCACCCCGCCGCGCCCGAGCGCCCCGCGCTCCCCATTGGCCGGCCAGCCTCTGGCGCCCGCTACACGGCCTTTCCTATTGGCCGCGCTCCGCACGGACAGCGTCCCCATTGGGCGGCGGTGCCGGCGGCCACGCCCACCCGCCGGGAGCCGGCGCCCGGTGTCCCCGCCCTTCCTCCCGCACGTCGCCGCCGGTGGCGCCCGGCGTGCTGCGCTCTCATTGGCTGTGCCGCTCCATGGCCCGCGCCCCGCGCGCTGCTATTGGCCMGGGCGCCGCGGGGCTCGTTAGGTAACGCGTTAGGCAACTCCGCGGTAACTCGGCGGTAACTGCTCAGACTCCGCTCCGCCGGGGCTCGGGGGTCACCGGGGGGAACGGAGGGAGCGTGCCCCGACACCGCCCGCCGGCGTCCGGAACCTCCGAGCCGCGGGCGCGTTCCCCGCCGAGCCCCGTCCCGTTGTTATGACGACACGGCCGTAAAGCCGCCATCTTGCGGCGCGTTGCGACACGGGGGCCGCGATGGCAACGGGCGCGGGGCCGGCGGCGCTTACGGCAGAAGCGGCCGGGCCGGGCCGGGGCACAGCGACCGCGGCCTCCGGGCCCCCCGCACCCCCCGCCGCCCTCATCGGCCTCCCGCCGCCCTTCGGCGAGCAAGGTACCGCCCTCACAGGGCCCCGGCCGGCACAGGCAGGCCTGGGGGCGGCGCGGCCCGAAGGGCCCGGTGGGTGACGGGGCTGGGCCGGTACTGTCAGCGGGGCGGGAGGCGGCGGGGTCTCCGCGTTCTCTGCCGGGATCGCCCAGCTCCCCTTCGGCACTGGCTGTCCGGGCGGAGCGGCGGTGCTGGTGTACCACATTGGCGGGAGAGGCTGTGCAGTGTCCCTCACTGGAGCTGCTCCAGCGGGTCTGGACACAGTGCTGCTCCGTGCGCTCTGGGGCGGCCCTGCTGGAGCAGSGAGCTGGGAACACACCCTCCAYCTCCACCCTTCCATCCTGACCCATCCTGCGGGCCCGTGCTGCCCTGCCCCGGCCCCAATGACCGAGTTTTCCCCCRCAGACGAGGATGACGTGCACAAGTGCGGGCGCTGCCAGTCGGAGTTCAGCTCTCTGGAGGAGTTCGTGCAGCACAAGCTGCAGAAGGGCTGCCAGCGCCCTCCCGACGCGCTCGCCGGGCTCCTCGGCCAGGAAGGACAAAAGGTGACAGCGGCTTCTCCGAGCCGGGGCTGGAATGATTAGGATGCAATGGTCTGTTGGGTTAGAGGGGAGGGAGCAGTGTGTTTAGACAAGCAGAACCTGCCTGCTGAAACGTGCTCTGTGCCAGCAGGTGGTTCCTGCTGTCGAGGAGTCCATCACTGTGGCTCACATTGTTGTTGAAGCATCTTCCATAGCAGAGGAGATCAGCAACGCCTCGGCCATCGTAGGTGAGCTCTGAGGTGCTGCCTTGGCACCCCTGGACAGTTTGGAACCTCTTTCCTCTGTCTTCTGATGGCTTTGGGTTGTGKCTGGGTGCATGACACCTCTGTGTCACTGGGGATTTGGGGCTCAGTGTTCCCTCAGAGCTGTGGGAGGCAGCTCCAGGCCAGCTCTGCAATCCCCCYCACATTAGGATCATGGAACAGAGTCATGGAATGATTTGGGTTGGGAGGGTCCTTAAAGCCCARCCAACAGGGTAAAGCTTTGTCCTGTAAAGAACCCAACTGTCTCCTCACCTTTTCCCAGGCAGTGGGCACATAAAAGAAGTCATTGTAGCAGGAGACCATGTGTTTGAGAACCCAAATGGCCACGTGGACGGGGAGGTCAGTGAGGAGCAGGGTAGCCCCGAGGAGCAGGAGCAGGACATTTCCACCGAGCTGATCAAGGTGAAGCTGCAGATGAACAAGGAGGGCCGATACGTGTGTGAGCTCTGCCAGAAGACATTTAAAACGGTGAGTATCCCCTCTGCTGATRTGGGTTAGGGAGGTGGTTAGGCTGGCTGTAAGCTAAGAGATCCCAAAACTCAGTGACAGTGTACTTCCAAAKGGAAGTTCTSTWTTCAYAAGGARCCTTGTTCTTTACAGCTGAAGTGTGAAATCTTTAAACTGTTTGGAACGTCTCTTAAAGGATATTTTTTTCCCCTAGGCCAGCATCCTCAAAGCTCACATGATCACTCACAGCAGCAGGAAGGACTACGAGTGTAAACTCTGTGGAACTTCCTTTAGGACAAAGGGGTCTCTGATCCGACACCATCGGCGGCACACTGGTAAGASTTCTCCAAAATAAGGGTTTCCTGTTACTGGGGTTGTCTGTGATTATCCGTTTGCCTTGTAGTGGAATTTCTTGCCGCTTTCCATGTTTTGCTGAGCTAAAACTGTTGAGCTCCCCAGTATTTGGGGTGCTGGGAGGCGATGGAAGGTTCTGGGATAGSCACAGTCATGTGCTGTAGAAAGCTGAACATGTTCTTCAGCCTGTCACACAGAGCTTATCCTGGCAGTGCTGGCCTTAATATGGTTATTTTGATTCTTGTCATTTCCAGATGAAAGACCTTACAAATGCAAGAAATGTGGGAAAAGCTTCCGGGAATCAGGAGCTTTGACTCGGCACCTTAAATCTCTGACACCTTGCACTGAAAAAATCCGCTTCAACATGACCAAAGAAATAGTTGTCAACAAAGATGATCTGCCATCAGGTCAGTGATTGTGTCAGGACCTGCCTCGTGTCTGATAAAACCAAATGCTCACAGCACTTGGAATATAAATTCCTTCTGGCCCAGGTTGCCCAGAGAAGCTGTGGCTGTCCCTGGATCCTTGGAAGTGTCCAAGGGCATGTTGACATGGATGGTGTCCATGGCAGGGGGTTGGAATTGGATGAGCTTTAGGATCCCTTCCAATCCAGATCATTCCATGATTTCTTATTTATGAAAAATCAAGATGAAAAAAAAGTATTTCTGTGGTATTGAATGTATATTTTTTATGCCAGGAAAAGTAATTTATAGAGCAAAGCTATTAYCCTGAAGCCAGGTGTGAACTCAAGAACGTTTCAGAGTCTGGTACAAAGGTGGCTTTAAAATGCACCTCCAGCTCTAAGGCAGATTTTTTAGGGCACACAGAGTTGTTGTGGGGTGGCGTTTCCCCAAATGGTTCATCCCTTGCAGGATCCTGCAGCTCCAACACAGACACAATGTCCTCGATAGCGAGCGAATCCATCGAGGCCTCYCCCGTCATCCACCTCGTGACAGATGCAAAAGGCAACGTTCTCCATGAAGTCCATGTGCAGATGCAGGAACTTCCTGTGGTGGATGCAAAACCCCTGGAATCAGATGTGAGTGTTGTCTCAAACACCCTCTGTGTGTTTTACACAAAGAACATTTCACCTTATGAGCAAAAGTTTCTTGGGTCCTGACAGTAGACCTGAGTGGAGGAATGAATTTGGTTGTTTTCCACGTGGGCAGGTGCTGTGCTCTGACCTGGGCCCCTCTGCTGCTGAGCTGAGCTGAGCACTGTGTGTAGCTTACAGGGGCTGGTGCTTCACCACCACATACTTTCAAATGAGGGGATGTTTTTGTTCACCATTCCCTGCTGTGAGACTGTGGTAGGAGCAAAGGCTTGTCATCCCTTGGGTTTTCTTGAGTACAAATCCAGATCATCCTTCTCCCCAGCTCAAGATATTCCCATGTTGATCTTTCAACCCCATAGCACAGCACTGGATACCCCAGAGAGAGTGACCCTTGCAGCAGTGTTGCAGTAAAAAAGGACAAACTATGGATTTGCTGTGCCAGACTTCCTCTTTGTTCCTTCAGCAGTCACATCCCGAGGAGCTGCCATGTGAAGGGGAAGTGAACAGTGAGAACCTGCTGAGGCAGGCCATGAGGAATTCGGGAATTGTCATTGAGAGAGTTGCTGTGGAAGAGATGCAGAAGCAGGATGAACCTGTGGCAGCTGCTCCAGAAGAGCTGGAAAACAAAGGAGTGGAAGTAGAAGAGGAGCCATGTGGAGAGCAGTGTGTTAAACCGGAACAAGCAAAGTCGGTGTGTTTGTATTCCATCAATAGATGAATTTTTTAACCTTCTTTGTCTCTATTTGKTTGTGGGCAGTGTTCCTTATCTGTCTCTGCTGTGCCTATGGCTTTGTGTCAGTTTTTAGAGCTATATTGTGCACCTGTGATTTAAGGGAAATCTTACTTCACATGTCTGTCTCTCAACACAGAGATCTCTTTCCTGTCAAAGCTGGAGTGTTTAACTGGGAATTTGGGTAGCAATCCTACCTGGACACACTAGTAGAAAAAACATCAGTTTTTCTGTTTTCTCTCCAGCAGACACCTGCAGAAAGAACCAACGGGTACAAACGCTTCATTTGCTCTCACTGTAATGAAGCCTTCAATGAAGCTGCTGCCCTGGAAGCACACAGTAGGAGTCACACAGGTAAAGTGCTGCTGGGGCTGTTGTCTGACACAAGCTGTGAGGCTCAGTGACCTCAACCATGGTACAGCTCCTGCTGAGGAGACTGCGGGAGCTGGGCCTGGTCAGTCTGGAGAAGGGAAGGCTGAGGGGATCCCATCAATCCWTACAAACATCTCCAAGGGTCAGAGGATGGTCTCAGTGTTCACAGGTGACAGTGACAGAACAAGGAGTAATGGCCAGAAACTAAACCACCACAAGTTCCACCTCAACCTAAGGGAAAACTTGCCATGATGGTGGCAGAGCACTGGAACAGCTGCCCAAGGAGAGCCTGGATTCTCCCTTKGGAGACATCCCAGACCCACCTGGACGTGTTCCTGTGTCACCTGCTCCAGGTGACCCTGCCTGGGCAAGGGGGTTGCACTGGATGATCTCCAGAGGTCCCTTCCAACMCCAGCTGTTTTGGGGTTCAGTGAAAGCCCACACATGTGGTTGAACATAAAATTCCTCTCCCTCTCCAGGCTGTTTTTTGTAAGAAGTCAGTTACATCTGTATCAGATCCTTGTGCCGCGGGTCGCCCTGGATCACCCACACATTTTCTCTCTGTCTCTCYAGAGTACAAACCTTTCAAGTGTGAGGAGTGTGGCAAGGAGTTCACCAARGGTTACTTGCTGAAGAAGCACCAGGAGGTGCACGTGAACGAGCGGCGGTTCCGCTGCGGGGAGTGTGGGAAGCTCTACAAAACCATCGCCCACGTGAAGGGGCACCGGAGGGTGCACTCGGACGAGCGGCCCTACGCCTGCCCCAAGTGYGGCAAGCGCTACAAGACAAAGGTGGGCCCCCTCACACTGGCCTCTGTAAAGGCTTTGTAAAACCATAACTTTTCTTGGAGAAAGTTTTCCTTCATGTGTGGAGCAAATATGTGATAAGTGTCCTGGTTCTGGCCAGGATGGGTTAATTTTTGCAGTAGCCAGGAGGGAGTATGGCCAGGGTATTCTGGGGTGGAGAAAAGGGATTCGTTCTATCTGTTGTCGGGGGGATTTCCATGTGAATTGCTCACCTCTTTCTTGCACTCTCATCAGTATGGTTACTGTTTTTTGCTTTCTTATCTCWTTGCTATTTCCAGTAAATTGTTTTTATCTCAGCCCATGATCTTCACCATTTGTGCCTCCAGTTCTCCTCTCCAGTCCACTGCAAGGGGATGGAGAGGGGGAGAGAGGGGGAGCAAGCAAGTGGCTCGTGGTTTGGAGAGTCCCAGTGGAAGCACTAACTTGGGGACTATCAATCCTAAACCACCATGCAAGAAAATTAAGTCCTATAAAACAGTTGAGTTCCATCCTGGAAGCTAAACCCCTGTGTCCATGAATTTGTGTTGTCCTTTCTGACCCTCCCCTTGCCCCGTGTGTGCAGAACGCCCAGCAGGTGCATTTCCGTACCCACCTGGAGGACAAGCCCTACGTGTGCCAGTTCTGCAGCCGGGGGTTCCGGGAGAAGGGCTCCCTGGTGCGCCACATCCGCCACCACACYGGAGAGAAGCCCTTCAAGTGCTACAAGTGCGGGCGGGGCTTTGCCGAGCACGGCACCCTCAACAGGCACCTGAAAACCAAAGGTGAGCAGGGCTGCCCTGGGGGAAGGCTGCTCTGGGGCTGGGTTGGGACAGGCTGCCCTTGGGCTGAGTGGGAATGGTGCTGCGGGTGGGTCTAACAGCCTGCGTGCAAGTGGGGATGTTCTGTGAGGGAAAATGTCCTGAGTGAAGTTGTCACCAATAATCTGCTTTGATGGGATTAGTTACACTGGTCTTGCTGTTCCTTTAGCTCCTAAGCAGGGATTTTCAGACCTCTTCAGGTRGTGCTGATGGTGTTATTCCAAAGGAATAATACATATTTACTGGAAGAGAGTTTCCTAGAACATACTGAAATGTATCAGAAGAAAAGATTGGTGACTTAAATGACACCCAAACTCTTCCTGCATGTTCTTCACATAAGGCCTTGAAAAGCCTATGTGGTTTTGCCACCTGAATTTACCCATGTGGTGTTTGSAAGTGCACTGGAGAGCTGTTCTGCTCAAGGCTTTGTTCCCTGGTGTCACATGGGCTCTTCTGGGCTGTTCCTTGGCCTGTTCTGGTGAACCAAAACCTTCTCTTGTGACACTGGTCACTTGTCCATGACATCCCCTAAAGAAGCCTCAGTGGGGCTGTGTAGCATCTTCCAGCTACTATCTGAGATGGCCACAAAAAAATGATGTTTTTCTGGAATTCCATGCAGGTGGCTGCCTCCTTGCTATGAAAGATGTGGAAGAAGTGATAGTWTCAGAGGAAAGTCAGTCTGCTGACAACTTAGCAGCCACAGTCCTTTCGGAAGATCCCCACACGGTTCTGGTGGAGTTTTCCTCGGTGGTGGCAGACACCCAGGAATACATCATTGAGGTGAGAAGGGGCAGCCAGCATGCTCGTTGGGAATTTAGGACAGGATTTGGTCTGGAAAAGCTGCAGTTGTACATGTTCCTGCTCCAGGCTTTTAGGACAGGGTCAAACAGGCTCTGCCCTGCCAGCATGGCCCCAGGAGTCAGTAGGATTTGCCCTGTTTGGAAGGAAAGCACTTGGAGCTTCCCCACCTCCCAAAGTGCTGTGTGTGGGCAGGAAAAGGAAAAGGGAAGACTGCCAGTGGCTCAGCAGGAGGCTGAGCCTGAACACTTCTGACCACACCAGATTTTTGGTCCTCACAAACTTGCTTCAGCTTTCCCTACTATTTTCTCCCATTTCTATTTTTTGTACTTTGTCCCAGATAATCTTTGTTGTTTCTAACAGAGGTTGGCATGAGCAATGAATTCTGTATTTCACTTTCTCTCCGCCATGACACAGCCAGTTCTCATCTAAGCAGGRTAACTCAGCTCAGTTATTGAGTGCTGCCGTAGTTTATCTCGAGTAGRAGAAAAATCTGCTGCTTGGCCAAATCCTGCTGAGGGAGGACATTCTCTTGCAGTTATTTGTGAACATTTTGCATTAATTTTAAGTAGTTCCTGATAACAGGATTGGGAGGCACTGTCAAGGAGCTGTCTTTGGAGTAGCTGCTGGATGTGGGGGGAACACAAAGACTCGTGCAAAAGATCATAGTGAATTATATCTTGGTGATAAAAATTTCTTTTGGAGGAACATAAAAAGGAAATAATCTTATTTTGTCTTTCAGACTTCAACTGAAGACATGGAGACAAGTGAAGCTACTGAAATAATAGAGGGAACAAGACATGAGGTAAAGCAGTCCTTCARTGACACAAGGGGTGACACATTGCAGAGTCTGTTCTGTTCTGGGGATGTAGAGATGGAGGGGTCTGGGATGCAGAGCTGCTCMTGTCACTGCCCTGTGGCCATCGGGTACCTCCACAAAGGTAACTATTGTCAATTCTTGCAGTAAACACCAACCATCAGTGCAGCCCCCTCTCTCCTCATAGGTCGACAGCCACATCATGAAGGTGGTGCAGCAGATCGTGAAYCAGGCCAACTCTGGCCACCAGATCATCGTGCAGAATGTCACCGTGGCCGAGGGCGCCGCGGCCGCCGACACCGCCGACACCATCACCATCGCCACCCCCGAGAGCCTCACCGAGCAGGTGGCCATGACCCTGGCCTCGGCCATCGGCGACGGCGCCGTGCTGGCCACCGACAGCGGCCTGGCCACACAGGAGGCCACTGTCACCATGGTGGCATCTGAGGACATYGAGATCATGGAGCACGCCGGCGAGTTCGTCATTGCTGCCTCGCAGGAGGGCGAGGTGGAGGTGCAGACGGTGATCGTGTGAGGGTGGAGCAGCTGCACACTGCCTGGCTTCTCCAGCCTGGGGTTTGGATCGGGCTGATGGGGGCACTGGAGCTGGGCAGAGAGCAAGGGGGGAATGTTCTGGAGGGCAGTGGCTTCACGGGATAGTGCAGGCCCAAAGGGGGATAATGCAGGACTAAAACGGGATAGGACAGGCCCAAGGTGTTCCCAGGAGTTAMACCCTTGGCCTGGTCACACTGAGGATTCTGACAGGTCACAGCTGACACTCAGTATTCTGTACAGCAGCCTCGAATTAAGGAAGATCCTTTGGGAATCAGTTCCTTCTGCTCACGGAATAGCAGTGGTCTGGTTTTTAAAAGGATTCAGAAAGTGTAGCAAATATGGGGGCGTCTCACAAAGGATTATTTAAATATATGCATTTAAAAAAAAGTTGAGAAAACCAAACCTAAGGAGTAGTGGTGTGTGTTRAGCACCACTGAAACACTCTCATGCCTTTAACCTCACTCCTTCAGGCCTCCCAAGGCATGGTACTGCAGTATTTCTCTTYTCTTTGATATCCTGGACAAGTAGCCTTATGTACTGGTCTATGAATGCATCATTGTACCCTGCAATGCCAGCCAGGCTGCTCTGAGAGCCAGCCTGGGGGCTGGAAAGCCATATTGTATAGGAATTTGGTTTTTTTAAACCATATATGGATTTTTAATTGCATATTGTACAGATTTGGCATGTAAATAAATACATTTTTAAAAATAAAATTATTTAAAGTTCTTACTATATTATTTTCCAATTTCTCTTCTATTGTACTCAAACAGACGAATTTCTGGAAGGAGAAGCGAACAGGGACACTTYCATTTCCTTCCTGAAGTTAATGTTCCAGATTTGCAGTAGGATGTGGTTTGTGCAGATAAGATCCTGCCAGAAATCATTTTTGCAGCTAAGTACACACAACCTGTTGTAGTCATTGTTAACAGTAACGGGTTAACTGTTTTCCACAAAAAGATGCTGCTTCCTCAAAATTCGCAGGAGCTCTGTGTTAGCCCTTTCCAGAAAGACTGACTTTGGGAAGATGGACCAAATCCCTCTRATCAGGGCCAGGACTGAACTGGACCCAAGTCTCGCTGAGGGATCTCAAATGATGCTCTGCTGAGGCACCAATATGGGAATTCTGCTGGAATCTTGTTACGAAATTTGTCTGGGGCAGCCACGCCCACGGCTGAACCAAAGTCTTAGAAAATGTTTAAAAATGCCTAGAGAAACAACAATCCCTTCATGTTTTCTTCTTCCTTTCCAACACTGTAGGAGGCTTAAAGATTTCCTTTAAATTTCTCCAGATCCCTTTAGWGTAAATGTTTTTGTAAACAAGTGGTCTGTCATGAGGCTGTGACGGGAGGTGGGGGGACCCCCCAAATCTTCTGGATTTGCACCATTCATTGGTGGTTTGGTTGGTGAGGGCCAAATACAGACTGAAGGAGCAATATCCACCCAGGACGAGCGTGAGCAGGATAACAAACCCCAGCATGAAGACAATCCTAGGGAAAGTCAAGAAAAGGTGCTGCAGAAAAAGAGAAAAATAGGTCAAAAAATGGGAGGGTCGAATCCCAGGACCACTGCAGAGCCCCAGCTGGAATGCACATCCATGTGCACATGGAACTGTGTCTACATTCCAGGGTGGTGTGTCCTGCTTTAACAGCTCCACCAAGATACCTCAGGGACTCCCAACAGCTGGTCACTGGAATGTAAATTCCTTCTTTATAAACCAGATCTGCCAAGTGACAGATCCTGGAGACAGGAACCTGTAGGATGGGAAGTGCTGTGAGGAAAATCCCCCATTTTTAAACATTCTGCAGCGGCAGTTTTCTAAATGCAGTTACCTGTGTRAAGCAGCTAAAAACCTGCACTCTGCCCCCTTCCTGGGAGGACAACATTCTCGACAACAAAGTGTGAGACAGAATATTTTATAGCATGAACTGACCTGAACRAGGAAGGGAATCTCCACGGYGTGCTCCTGTCCCTGGGCATCCAGRTAGGTCCCGTGCATGATGTTGGAGAGCAGCAGCACCTGGATGAGGAATGCAGCCGTGACAGCAGCGATGGCTGCGGCTGTGGCYGTCAGGGAGAGCAGGTAGAGCAGGAAAACGCCGGCGTTGGAGGCACCAATGCAGTTGTTGACCCACACACAGTGGTGGTCGAAGCGGTGCACACACGTCCTGCAGACACCTCGAGGAGGCAAGGGCAAAACAGACATCTTGGCACTTGATTTTTAAGTAATCGGTTTGATCTTTACATGGTTTGTTAGTTGAAACTATGTATGAGTTACAGTCAGGGTTTAGCAGGCAGCTTTTGAAACAAATAATTTAAATTGTGTATCATAAGAAAAGCAATGAATCCCATTGCCTCTTTTATTCACCAAGACTGCARCTCCAAGATTTTGGTTTCTCTGACAGTACTGCCTGGCACAGCATCTGAAAGGTACAGATTATAGCTCCCACTGTTATTTTAGATGATAAAACGGACTTCTAAACCCTGAAAGTGTTCCAGGTCAGGCTGGACAGGGCTTGGAGCAACCTGGGAYAGTGGAAGGAGTGAGAYGAGATAGGTTTTAAAAGTTCCTCCCTCCCAGCCCAAACATTTCCAGGATTCTGTGAAATACAAAATCCTGAACTCAGGTCTTGACAGGTGGTAATTTCTCATTTAACTTCCAGCTGTTCAAAAGTTTGGTTGTTCCTGACCCTGAATTATCCCCTCAGAACTGGTAATTTCTGTGAGAAGAAACAGCACCCAACCAGCTCCACAGATGGGCAAATGCAGCTGGAAGCTCAGGAAAACAAACACAGCCCTGTGTGCACTGAGCTGGTAACAGAACAGCTGTAGTGGGAACTGCAGTTCCTGGGGGAGAATTCCTTTGGGAAAGTGTTACTGCCATGCTCATCAAGGAATTTCAGATCCTTACTGCAGTGCTTGGACCTGGCTGGCTTCTCCACGCTGCACGTGGGACACACGAGGCCTCTCTGAAACAACACCCCRTCATAGGCATAAACCTGAACCAGTGATGCAGCATTGGATTTTGTTATTACACCTGGAAAAGAGACAAGAAAAAYGGCTCAAAATGGGATTCACAGCATTATTTTCTGTTTTCAAAGAGCATGAGAATGATCTTACCAGGATTGGCCYGGGAGCAGAGCAGGAAGCAGCCCATGTTCCCAGCCAGCAGCAGGTAGGGCAGGAGGAGGAGGAGGAGGTGGAACTGCAGCTCCCAGCAGTACACAAACACTTCCCAGGTGTATTCCCCAAACACTGCAGCCTGCAGGGCTATGTGCAGGACCACAAACAAACAGCTCCTGGAAAGGAAAGGGGACAGTCTATTTAATACCCAGCATCCTGATTAACAGGTCAAGTGCACTCAGAGGTGATCAAAGACCTTCCAAACGCAAGGAGACACATCTTTTAGGTTTTCAGGCCAGCTTGGATTGCATATTAATAGTGTTTTCTCCATCCACTGGCTTCTCCTTCTTTTCTTCCCACATACACTCCTTTAAATATGTCAGCTAAAYTCCCTGCTTTGTTCACATGTCCTTTGGATTTTATTTTCCCTGTCAGTACAAAGTCTTATAATCACTTGCTGCTGACAAAATATGCCACAGCAATAGGCCACAAAACATTCTGCCAGAAGATTTTGCTACTCTGAAAGCAAAGAAAACACCAAGAAATAATTTWAAAAACACTGTAAAAATACAACCAGCTGTTAGAAAGTAAGTGTGGCAGGAAGTGGGCAGTGGTGAACACCAGTTCCAGAATGCGTGGAGAGTCCCAGTGCCCCCAGCACCTCTGACAGTGCCACCTCTAGAGCAGAGGATCAGCAGGACAGGCACAAACAACCCCAGAACTGACAGCACAGCTGATTTACAGCTCTGTCACTGTCACACCGAGCTACTGTCCCCAGAGAAAAGGTATATAAATCATTCCTGAGGCACCAGAGTTTACAGACGCTACAAAATCCACCTGAATCCAGCAGGCTGCACGTTGGCAGCTGGGCAGCTTCCCCYGAGCCACCTGGACATCCAGGCTGCTGGACTGAGACTAATGGGATTTGAGGGAGAGGATGGAGACTGAGAGTCTGTCTGACTCCATCTGCAGCTGCCAGAGAGGCTGTGGTAATTCCTATGGGGATGCACAATCCCACCAGTGTGACCAACATCTGTTACYGAGCCACATTATCTTTATTTGTCAATATGTTCAAACATTTCAGGGTTCCACCTTCTAAACAATGAACGAGGAGGGGAGAGAACAGCGTGGCAAACCTCAAAGGGAATCTGTAATYCCTGATAGGCATCCCAAATGGAGACAGAATATATCTAAGGGTGATACTGAGAGCTCTGATGGTGGCAGGARATCCCACCAGTAACCAGAAATAGTAAAAAATAATGGCAAAGGCATAAAAGTGCAATACCTTGTGTGGAAAAYCCTGTGCAGAGCCCGGTGTGTCACCCTCTGGAGCTGGGTGGGGATCACCAGTGACAACACCTGAGGGAAATAAAGCACTKTCACCTGAACTGCACATCACTGCTGCCTTGGGACAAGCTCAGATTTGAGTACAAGTCYCTCATCCCTCAGTTCTGGATCTGCACAGCCACAACACTGGGGACGGGGCTCCTTTGCAGGGGCATCTGAGCTTGTCACCACAGAATCAAGGCTGGAGGAGACCTTCAGGATCATCCAGTCCAACATAACACACAGAATCACTGAATCTTGGAATCACTAAGGTTGGACAAGCCCTCCAAGATCCTCGAGTCCCACCTGTGCCCAATCCCCACCTTGTCACCAGCCCAGAGCACCGAGTGCCATGTCCATTCCTTCCTTAGACGGGGACTCCAAATCTCTCTGAGCAGTTCCACCACCTGACCACCTTTTCCACAGAGAAAGAACAGAGGCAGGAAAGCTGCTGGGGTTTTCCACATGGGAGCGAGGTTCCATATTCCTGGGAGCCCACCAGGCCCAAACAAACCTATCTGGGTTAATGTGTGAAAGTTCTGAGAAGCTTAGGGTGGGTGCAGGACAGGGATGAGTTAAGCAGGGGATAGAACTGAGCAATTCCCCWGTTACAATATGCTCCATCAGGCCAGATCAAGGGAAGATAAGCAAACGGATAAACCCTGTGGCCTCCAGAAAMGAGACCAAAAAAATTCCATGAGCCAGCCAAACTCCCAAAAGATCCAGTTTCTCCTGCTCCAGCTCTGATCCAGCCCGATGGCTCCATGTCTAATTGCCCTTTCAAGCACAGCTCGATGTGCTGAAGAAGGAACCTGCCTGTGCTCATTGAGTGAATGCCTCAGCCAGGGAWGTGCCTGTGGAATTGTCTGACTCGGCTGCTCCGAGCTGACAGATCTCTATAGCAACACGGCGTAGGAATTAGAGCAGCTGAGCCTATTTCTAGCTGACGTGGAAAGAAAATATGCAGTGAGAGCTTCTTGCCTCAGATGTGAAAGACCAGGAGGCAAAAAGCATATGTGGAGCTGCGAAGACGCTAAATATTTTTGTGTGAAGTCTCATCTCGGCGCTTCGAGGGACGAGTGTTTGTGAAAAGAGGCTTTTTTCAAGTTTGCTGCAAGAGGAAACACACCCCAGCAGAAAGGAAACTGCAGGAAACTTCAGCACACTGCCAGGCTTATGCCAAGTGCCCTCAGCTGCTCCTCCATGGCCCTTCACCACCCTCATGTCCCTCCTTTGGACACCTTAAGAGCTTCAGACCCTTTTGATGTTGTGGGGTTTGTTCTGTACTGGTTCATAATTACCTTACATTGTGACTTTATATTGAGCATTATCTGTATTTATGGCCCAGGTAGAGTATTGATTATATTCACCTGTATTTATTTCCCTGGCACAAGTATTGATTAGATTCCTCCAGACAGTGGCTTCACACCACAGCAGTAATTTAATTGCTGCTTTTTAAACCCTTCATATCAGCAGCTATAAAGAAATGGGGGGAAAGAATCAATTTCTTTGCACAAGGTGTCTATAACCAAAAGAAAGTGCAATATCAGTAATAAAAAAAGTCTGTCTGAACTCCTGTGAACAGCATTAAATATGATTTACAGTTTAAGTGATAATTCTCTCATCCTATCCCTTCAGAAATTTTCATTTTTTTCCCCTTTCCATTCAGACACAGCCCAACAGACAGAAAAATGAAGTCGTGCCTTTCCAATTCACCATTTTTACAATAAAATGCCAATTCTTAATCCTCTTTTAAAGCTCTTTACTCCCTCTTTCTTAGCAAACAAGAGCCTGCAGCATTAGTACACACATTAAAGAGCTTCCCCTAAAATATCTGCCACCACTTACAATTCTCTCCCTGTTTTAATCCTCAAACCTCCCACACCTTTTTCTCTCAATGACAGCAGCCAATACCACAAAACTGCAAATTCCTAGGGCCAGATTATTGCTTAATTTTTCAAAGCTGACATGTTGTGGTGTCACTGAACAAGCTGCTTTTGGCAACATGAAGAGCTCCATCCTCACCCCAGACAGGCACAGGCAGGGACAGGAGCTGGGAGACCCAAATGGTTTTTATCACCTGCTTGGACAGCATTAATCATCTCAAAGGAAGTGTATTTCTACTTCCTATCC
>NW_026623375.1:1045610-1049302 GCF_030028575.1 Malurus melanocephalus | reverse complement strand
CCCCTTGATCCCCCTTTGCTCCAGGCTCAGCCCCTTTCCCACCTCCCTCAGCCGCTCCTGGGACCTTTCCCCAGCTCCATTCTGTTCCCTGGACAGGCTCCAGCCCCGGGGGACACGGGGGGCACGGGGGGACACGGCCCGGAGCAGCCGCGGCCCTGCGGAAGCGGCGCCGCTCCCGCGTTCCCGGCGCTTCCAGCGCCCTCAGGCGCCCCGGCGGGCCCGGCCCGGCACGGAGAGCCCGGCAGCGGCTCCGCACCCGCCGGGGAAAGAGCAGAGCCACCCTCCGCGAACGGCAAAGGGGCGACAGAGCCGTAAAAACGCAAATTAAATCAGTTAATAAACCCCGGAGYTGTGCGTCGCGTTCTCACGGTGCCGGGCTCGTTACCGTGCACTGATGTGCTGCTTCCGTCTTCCCAGAGCACCACCACCGAATGCCCTTGCCCAGCCCTGTGTCATTCCTTAAGAACCGCCAAAAATGCCTTCATTTTTGTTGCCTTTGGTGAAGTYCCTGAAGCAGAATCCTTCTCAAAGCTCTGAGCACCATATTCCCTTGTAAACCGGRTCCTCCTCATCCCGCCCTGTCCCAGGTGAGCGGGGTTCGCTCCGGCTCTCACCGGGATGAGATGGGAACACTCCGGGTTCAGCGCTGTGCCCGTCCCTCTGTGTGACAACTGAAACCTCCCGGTGCTCCCGCCCAGGGCCGATTGGGTTACGGTGCCTGCCTGGAACTTGCCAGAGAAACCCGTCCAGGCGCGGCCGCCGCGCCACCGACCCTGAGGCTCCCAAACTGCTGGGATGGTTTACCCAGCTCTGGGTCCCGCTGTGCCTCTGGCTGGAGCTCGGACAGCACAGGTGAGCGTTCCACGGGTGCCTCTGGGGCTTTGGTACCRAGAGGAGGTGAATCGGCTTGGTGGGAGGCAGGAGAGGAGGTTGAGTTTCAGGAAGAGTCTCTTTTTTTTTTCCCTTGGTAAGTCCAGTGCACTCACTTGGGCACCCAGTGCATCAAACAGGACGTGAGAGGGAGAAATGTAGCCAAAATATTCCTGTGGCACAGCTGTCCTGGRGTGCAGCCCAAGACACTTGGCTCCCGATGGAGGATGAAGGTGAAAAGCCATTTCCCCCCATCCTACTGAGACAGCAGAATTTCTGCAGGTACAGAAATAACTTGGTTTGGGTAACTGGATGKCACCTGGCAAGTCTGGCAGCAGAGAATGGGCTGGGGGTAGACACGAGGTGATTTGTTTGTGGGGGACAGGCAGGGTCTGTGTGTCCCTGGGCACAGCGAAGACAGAAGCTGCAGCAAGTGCCACTGCACTGGCACTGGCACTGCCAAGGAGCATCCACTCGGTGCCCTKACAGGCTGTGCTCAAGGACAAACCAGCTGGCAAATACCTGAACAGAGGYTGAGACTCAGAGGGATGAAGCTCATTCAGTCCAAACACTGTGAAATCAGTTTAAAAGTCTGATCTGGTCAAAGTCTGGCAGAAGGTCTTCATGGAAACCTCCTCCATTCACTGGGGATCCCAGAACTCAGTTCTTTCAAGGATTAAAACTCACTGTCAGTGTTTAAAGTGCTAGAGTAATTTAAAAATTTAGGTGAAAGAAGCCATTACCTCACTGGCTGAAAAAAGGGGGAATTCATTGCAGTTTTGACTGTTTGGGCGGGGAATAGTGACAGAGATGCACTAGGTTTGTAGGAGGTGTGTGTGTATGTGTCAGCACGGGAGGACAGATGCCCCAAAGTCCGGGGATAGCTGCTCAGAAGGAGGTTTGTCAGAAAGGAGCTGGAGAGGATGGCAGGAGGAGGAAGAAGGGGGTTTCAATCCCCCGAAGCAGTGACATATATGACCACAGAGGTCCCGAGCAGGGGGAACACCCTTCACCACATGGTGCTCACCCTCAGGCTGTGCAGGGCAGCTCTCCTTCGTGAGGCTGTGCCCCATCCCATGCTAGCTCTCCCAAGTTTCCTGGGGTGTTTTTTTTTTTCCCATCCCGTGCATCGTTGCCGGCAGCTCAGCCCGTGCCGGAGCCGAGGGGAGGCGAGGGGAGGCGGGATCACCGCCTGGTCCATGCAGAGATGCAGACGCCCCTCCCTCTGGTGCCGCAGCAGGACGTGTAATTCCCTAAAACCTCTTAGCGTGCTAAGCCCTGGGATCCCTCAATGCCGAGGAAGCCGAGGAGAAAATCAGAAATAGCAGCTTAAGGGACAGTSGGTGCCAGCACGGGGGGCTCTGTGGCCAAACACTCGGCTGCTCCCCGCTGCGAGGATGCCCCGCTGTTCCGCATGGCAGCCTGGCTGGGGATAATTCTGGGGAACTGCGAAGTCCTCGACCCCTAACCCAAACAGCCAACCACTAGTCGGTCGCACTCCCAAAATGTCGGTGTCCCACTCACCTTTGTCGGCGGGACCAGCGAGGTCCCGGCACGCCCAGGTCCCTCCCGGCGCTGTCCCTGCTGCTCTGTACGGTGCTGTCGCTTCAGATTTGCCCTGTGGGTAAAGGATTTCCCTCCACGGGCACTAATCTGTTTTCCCTCCTTCCAGCTCCTAATTCCCCCGATCTGCAGGCTCAGGTCAGCACCAGGCTCAGCCAGGACGAGCACGGCAATTAGTCTGTCCGAGCTCCTCCACGCGATGGAAATAAAGTTAATTAGGAAAGGAAAAGGCCAGAAAGACTTTTGTGCGTGTCTGGCGCTGAGCTGGAGCAGCTGGAAGGGCGCACGGCTCCAGTGAGAATCCCGGGAAGGGGCAGCCACCCACTGCCCGGCTCTGTCCCGGTGCCACGGCAGCAGTTTCACCCGCCCCTAGACCGGCCCCCCAACCCAGGGGGCTGCAGCGAGGACGGGCGAGCAGGGAAGATGCTCCCAGGAGCCCAGCGGGTACATGGGAAGCGTTTCCGGGGGTGATGGAGGAGAGCCAGGAAAGCTTCGAGCCCTTGGTGGGACAAACCTGCCGCCGGTGAGAGCCCCCGGCTTGCTTGGATGGCTGCGGACTTCTGTAAGTGCTGGAGCCGAGGGGAGGAGAGGTGGAAGGGGGTGCAGTTCCCCGCTGATGTGCCGGGCTTTTCCCTGGAGCACAGCCCGGAGCAGCAGCACTGGGACCATCCCAGTGCTTGCTGGGCTCTTGCTGAAGTTGTCAGAACTTGGGCTCAGCAGCCCCGGGGATGGTGTTTGGTCACAGATGGTTTTCATCCCACTGCTGCCAGRCTTGCCCCTTGCTTCACCCTCAGCTCTTCCCCTCTGAGTCCTCATAGTTTCTGTAAGATAATTTACCCAGGTAAAATTGTCATTGTCAGAGTTTCATTTTTTGTAAGTGCTTAATGTGTKTTCAGTAACATGGACACAATAAACGTGGGAGTAAAAGGCATCTTCACAGACAGCTGAGATCAAATGCAGAGGAAAACCACAAGTGAATTATCTCAGTGAGTGTCAGTGCACAGTGCAGGCACTTACACGTCACAGAATCACAGAATGGGAGGGCTGGAAGGGACCTCAGCGGGGTCATCTGGAMAGCACAGCCTGGAAAGGGCATCCAAGTGCACTGTGCACATCAGCTGGTCGGGTTTACCTTGGGCAAAGACGGCTCCTGCAGATGTTCAGGGATGATGTGYCCGATTTCTCCTTGAGCATCTGTGGAGCCGGTCTGAACCCTTCACATGAACCACAAACAAGTCATGTTGGAAACCATCATCCTG
>NW_026623375.1:1021833-1045200 GCF_030028575.1 Malurus melanocephalus | reverse complement strand
GCTGGGTGCCACATGCAGCCAATGTGGCCTCCTCAGTGGCACTACCAGCAGACAAAGATAGGAAAAAAAGCTGTTATTTGTAGGAAATCTAGAGGAAATACAGGATCTTGGGGTGTTTTTTTCCCATGGTGAGGAGGATGCAGCACAGATGGGAGCCCCTCACCCGATGGGCTACACATGGCATCTCCAGGAGCTGTCCCTAAGGATGGAAAAGCCATCACAACTCCTTTCTTTCCTTTGTTTTCCAGTCGCAGCCATGCCGRCAACCAACCAGGGCTGGCCCGAGTCCTTCGGGTTCCGGATAAGCGGCTCGGGGCCGTGCTACATCCTGTGGGTGCAGGAGGGCAGCAGCGCGGCGCTGGCGGGGCTGCGCCCGGGGGACGAAGTGCTGGAGATCGAGGGACAGCCCGTGTCCTCCCTGGGCTGCGAGGCGCTGCTGGGGCTGGCYCGGCGCTGCGACAACGTCCCCCCGAGCATCGGCGTGGTGTCCCGGCTGCAGCATGCCAGCATCCCCCCCGGACCCCGGGGGTGCTTCGGCTTCGAGCTGGCGAGCGAGAGCCCCCCACGCGTGGCCAGCGTGAGCCCCGAGTCGCCCGCGGCGGCCTGCGGGCTGGAGCCGGGCGATTACGTGCTGGAAGTGGACGGGACGCCGGTGGTGCAGCCGGAGGCGGCGGCCGCGCTGGTGGGGTCGTGCCGCGGGCGGTCCCTGMGCCTGGCGCTGCTGCGGCCACAGCGCGGGGACACCGCGAGGGACACCGGCCCCGACTCCGYGCGCCGCGACAGGAAGCAGAAAGCGCAGGAGTTCAGCAGAAAGGTGAGGCCGGGGTGTGGGGTGAGGGACCGGGGAGCTGTGGGATGGAGATTCCCACCTTCAGTCTTGGCAGCGCTCCTGGCTTGGTCACGGGGCTGGGTGCAGATTTGGGGCATGAACACCCGAGAGAAGGTCTGGTAATTACCTGGGAGAACAGATGGATGCTGCAAAGGGCTTGGAGACCCTCTGGGGATGACCCCAAGTACTTATCCCCTTGCACTACAAGAGCATGGAGACACCCATAGGGCCGATCCTGCTCTTTGGGTGCCTGGATGTCCCTTCAAAGTCTGAGCCTGTCACCCTAYGGACATTTTAGTTCTTATTTTGTTGCAAAAAACAAAACATCGATGTGATTACATCTTCATTGTACTCCTGAAAGCTTCCTAGTGGGTATTTTAYCAAACACTTCGCCTTGTGCTAATTATAAATTTGCTCACAGTTGTTTTTTTCAATCTTTCTAATTTCCATTTCAAAGTAGCTTTCTAAAATGCTGTTATGAAAATAATCAGGCTGGTAGGGTTTTTTTTGATCCCAAGTTAATAAAGGAACTAGACATCCATAAAGAGATTTGTGGGTATCAGGCGAATCCCCTCAGTCAGCTTCTCCATTAAAGATTCACAAATACACACTGAGGTTTGCATTCATGGGCGTGGGAAACAGATACCTGCTGATTACAGCAGATTAATGAGGAGTGGCTGTTGTTCCATGCTGCCTCCATCTCGTGAAGCCGCAYTGAGCCGAGTAAAAGATTCCTGGATTGATCACAGGAAGCAAGTCTATTGTGGTGTTGTGAGCACCTCCATCAGCACCTCTGTCCCCTCCCTTCCCAGCCCTACAAACACACCCGRGACAGCCCCGAGCAGCCTGGGCAGAAGCAGGAACGCAGAGCACACGTGCTGCTGGCTYCTGGMTGCTGRAGCACAGCTCAGCTGGCAGATGCCWCTCCAGAGGGAGTTCACAGCACAGATGTTTGAMGCGGCTTCTGTTTTTATATATGATGTAGAAAATCCCAAAGCCAGTGGGGTGTTTTMCCCCCTCGTTTACCTGGCACCCCGGCTCTGGGGGTGCTGCTGATGCTGCAAGCACCCAGGTGCTCCTCCCCGCCCGCCTCGGGGCCGGAAGGTCCGAGGGTGCTGGTGGTTTGTATTTCACACCTGCGCTGCCCACAGGTCACTTTTTCCCAGCCTCGTGTGTTTGGTAGAGCCCCAGGTTGCCTGGCAGACAGTGGTGTCCGTGTCAGTGGCGTTGGGGCAGGGCTGGAGCTGGGCTGTGCCAGTGTCCCGGCATCCTGGGGGCATCACCACAGTCTCAGTCCCAGCTCAGTGCCTTCTCTTATCCCCTGTGTGCTCAGGGACACGCTGGGGACTGCATGACAGGTAGCAGCACCCCCGTGGTGTTGAGTCCCCATCCCTGGAGGTGTCCARGKAATGACYGGRTGKGGCACTCAGTGCTCTGTCTGGTCTGGTTGAGAAGGTGGGGATCGGTCACAGGTTGAACTCGATGATCTGGGAGATCTCTTCCAACCRAAATCATTCCRTGATTCTGCMRTTCCCACCCGCCAAGCTCTGCCGTCTCAACTCGGGCAAACATTTCACAGCAGCCCCGTGGGATCCGTGCTCCCAGGAACACCACAGTCTGTCAGTGCTGTGCTGGACCTGGGGACCGTGCTCACGAGCCAGCCCAGGGGACACCACTGCTGTGGCTGCCCCAGATTTGGTAACCTTGAAGTGCTGCTGCTGCTGGGAGCCCCACAGCACCTGCACAGAGCCGGCAGCACCAGGGGSCTGTGCCAGGGTCCTGGCGCTGGTGTTGGCCTCCCCATGGAGATGCCAAGTGGGGCAAAGACCTGGGAGAAATGTCTTTTCCCATTCCTCAGGAGGTGATGCCTGCTGGCTCCCTGGCAGTGCCACCAGAGGGGTGCACACAGGGCCCTGCACACATCCCCAGTGCCCCAGGGAAGGGTGAGGGGCTGCTCTCCCCTTCCTGCAGTTAAACCTGGCAGTTAAACCTGCTGCCAGCACAAAAATATCACCTTTCRGGAAAACCCAACATGCACAGGTACAGCAAGGCAGTCACAGGGAATTCCTGCATCCCACACCAGCATTGCAGGTGAGGGACCAGCTCCTACTGCCCAAGGGGCAATCACCAGTCTGGGAGGAGGTGAATAAGGAGGGCCCCATGCAGGGTAATTGTCTTGATAATAATTAGCTCATTACTCTGCCGGGAGAGGATGGGACAGCGGTTGGCAGTTGTCAGTATTGTTTCCGGGGCTGGCACTCACCTTCATGTTCTGTCTCCCCATTCCCAGTAGCTTCCCAGTGCTCAGGGCAGGAGAGAGCTGCCTGGAGGAATCAGGGAGTGATGCACGAAGCATGGAGCTTGAATAGCTCTAAAAGCCAATTGCAGTGTCCTCTGCCAGGCTGACTCCAGACTGATCCCACCCCAGCAGTGCCAGAGCTGCTCCTGCAGGGCCACTTGTGACCCAGTAGAGCTTGGGGATTTGGGGTCACGCCACTGCTCTGGTGGAATATTTGGAACAGCAATTGTGCAGCCATGTGTGAGACCAGAGATGAGCTCCTGTCTGAAATGTCCCTCTCCTCCCTGTGTGGCTTCCTCCGCCTTGGCTGAGCAGGGAATCTGACACATTTTCCATGTGCCCCCTGCCCCCATTCCCTGCTCTCCTGCTCAGAGCCCCTGCACTCTCCTGTCCCCCACTGCAGGTGGATGCCATCCTCGGGGACCAGCCGGAGCTGAAGGAGAAGGTGTTCTCAGTGCTGAAGCAGTACGCGGCCGAGAGGAGGGTGGAGTGCCTGGCCTACGCCCTGTGCATGGCGCTCAGCCACGAGTCCCACCAGCACCTGATCGACAGCATCAGGTAYGAGGGGCCAGCCCCACGCTGCCCTGGTGCCATCAAACATGGCCYCTGTGCCTGCTGGTGAYRGRGGAGCAGGGCTGGGCACTGCAGGCTGGGAGGATCCTGCAGGGAAGGTGCCAGCTCGCTCTCCGAGGGACAGCTCAGCAGAGCTTGGTGGCACTGTAACCCAGCGCCCCTGTGCCCTCCTGCCCAGGGTGGGTGGGGGACCTGCAGCAGGGGATATGGCTCCCATTTTTGGCTGTGATTTGGCAGGGAGATGGGATTAGCTGCAGAGCCACTGGAGAGTCTCCAAAAGCCTGGCCAGAAAATAATCTGAGTTCTGCAGGGCGAGAGCTGGCGGCAGGCGAGAGCTTGGCCAGGGCTGCTGGTAGCTCTGGCAGGGGGGCTGGGGGTSTCTGCTGGGGCCATGAGCTGCACGGGGTGCTGGGGACAGGTCACACACGCTGGGGTGCTCTGGCAGTGCTGCSCTGGGGCTCAGAGTCCCCAGCACCTCTGGAGCCCCGTGCCATGTGGGATCTGTTGCTCTCGGGCAGCGTGGCCAAAGCTGGGGCCGGAGCTGGTGCTGGCACAGGGACACGTGGTGGGATTACGGCCAGGCTGAGACGATGGCCATTAGGGAATCAGGTCTCCATCTGGCCTCGCTCCGGGCCCGGCTTTCCAATTCCTGCTTTAATCAGAGGAATTGCAAGATATTACAGTTTCCATAACAACGTCCCCGTGCKGGGTCTGTGCCGCGACCTGGCGATGTGCAGGGTGGGGGGACTGGGTCGGGGCCCCTGCCCTTGCAGTGTCCCCTCGCTSTGCTGTGACTGCAGGTGGGTCCCCCAGAGCCCCCCACACTTGGGGACGATGGGACTGACCCCTGCAGGGATTGTCCAGGTGCCAGTGCTGTGCCCCCTCCTGGAGGGACCCGACCTGCCGACAGCTGGGGCTGGGGGCAGGGATGGATGGCACCGAGCCAGGCCTGAGCCATCACCCCAAACTAAATCAAAAAACAAACCCCCACCACTCACAATTCACGAAAATTCTTTTCCMCAGCAAGATCCATGAAAATACCTCAAATGCTGCAGATATCCCCTTTGTCATCATCCCTGGGGAATTATGCAGGATTACTTCCCCCCACAGAGGGGATTTGAATAAGTGTCCAAATCTTCTTCCGGACCCAAGCCCCTCTGTGGGGGGCACAGCACGTGCCCCCCAGGGTGTCCCCATCCCAACAATCCATGTGTCAGTGAGGGGAGCATGGTTGGACCTGGTTCTGCTGTTCAGAGCTCTCCCCATGCCCAGCCTGTGATGCCAGGATCAGCACCACACTGTGGTCGCCCCAAAAACCAGGGTCCAACCCCCTGATTGCCCCCTGCCCCCGGGTGAAAGGTTAACGCCAGGGCTGCGGCGAGGGGCGCCGTGGATCTGGCAGCTAATCTGGGTTTAATGGAAATGAAATATTTAGCCCAGGGGAAAGATTTACCATCTAATCTTAATGAAATGAAGTCAAGAAAATAAATAAAAAAGGTGCCTCAGAGAGCAGGTTTCCCGGCTGCGGGTGCTGGGGGCAGTGCTGGGTGTGCTGCTGTGCCTGATCCCAGCTGCTCATCCTGGGGTCTCCCATTCCACAGTTTCGCTGCCGAGCAAGGGCTGTCCCTGTTTTCACTCTCACTGAAGGTTGTGAGCAGCTCCTGGGGGCTCTGGATTTAGGGTGCTGTGAATTTCTTGGGTGATTCCAGCCGGGGTCTGTACCCTGAGGTAGCACCCYGGGCTGGGGAAGGGCCTTAGGGGGTTCATGCAGGGGGTGTCCCGGTTCTGGTCCTGGCTCTGTGGGTGAGGTGCACTGTGGGGGTGCTGGTGTGTCTGTGGTGCTGTCCTGGGGCACAGGGCAGCCACCGTGGGCAGTGATGTGGGTRCAGTTTGGGCAGAAGAGCCCATCAGACCTTACCCAGCAAGTATCCTGGGGCTTGTCCTGTGGGATCACCCCAGGGAGGATTTGTGACGTGGGGAGTACCCATCAGGTAGCCTGGGCATTCCTGTGCCCATTTCTCCCGGGGGGAGAACATCTCCCACCTGAAATGTGGGGGACAGCCTGCACCGCCCTGTGATCTCATCCATGCCCCTCGTCCTGCAGAGCCCTGGGAGGGCTGGCATGAGCCACTTCCTGCAGCGATGGCAGTGCCATCGGCCAGGTTCTGCCATGGATGCTGGGGTGATGCCAGCAAGCGTCCCCGCCGTTGTTCCAGCCCCGGGCGGGTGGCTGAGCCCTGGCACGGGCGCACGGTGTGGCTGGCTGGGTGTGCCCGTGTGTCCCCTGTCACGCAGGGCCGGGCGCTGCTRCGTCCCCGTCTCCCACTGACCCTCGCGCTGGCCTGATTGGATCTTTTCTCTGCACCAGCTGTATTTATTTTTGTGCTGTTGCCTCTGCCGGCTGTCCTTTGCTGTCCCCTCCCCTGCTGTCCCCTCCCTGGGCTCCCCCCGGGCTTTGCCGTGCTCCCTGCAAAGTGCTGCGCCTCAGCGTAACCCAAGACCCCCCGACTCAGCACACGGATCCACCCGGGGCTGCAGAYACGAGAACTCCTCTGTCCTCGAGCTGGGCTTTTCCAGTATTGGATTTTTTTTTCCTTCTTTCTTTTTATCTCAAATGGATTTCATCCCATTTGCCCAGAATTAAGCTCCTGCAGATTTTAATTTGCTGACATTTTTTTCATCTGCTTGGTTGTGGATAGCAGGGATAATGCACGTGCTGTGCAGGGTCCTCCCCGCTCCCATCCCCTGCCCATATGGCTGATGTGTGTAGGCAAAGTGCACAGTTGTAGTTCTGCCCAAGGATGCTGAAATCCGTCTGCCAGGGGGGAAGATGAGCTGTCTCGGGTGAGTAAAGAACGCACCTTTTCCTGGGAGTGAGGGAAATGGGTTTAAATCAGGTTAATTCTGGAATGTAGCAGCCCCTGGCACTGCAAAAAACAAGGTGTGCTAGAAGTTAATTAACTCTTAGCATCCGTATTGCCTCGGAGCTGCTCCGCTCACGGACTCCGCCAGGAGGGGGAGGCTCTAATTTGGGTTATTCYGTCAYCTGCGACACCAGAGCCCGGGTCTGKCCCCGGGGCACCGCGGGGTTTGTCTCCTGTGCTCCCCGTGCCGGGGCTGGGGAGGGGATGGGTTATTTTGGGCCGGTCGGGGTCCCAGGGGGTCACATCCCTCGGAGCTGCTCTGATTTCTGAGCTGCTTTCAAACCAGGGCAGAGCTGCGGTTCCGGCGGTGCCGGCTCTGCGCCCAGTGCTCTGCAGTGCTGCCGCCACCACCGCCAGCCCGTCCCTGGGCTCTGGGGACAGGGGTGACCCTCGGAGCCGAGCGGGACAGGGGGGATCCTCCCTCGGGGCGGTGGCACTCGCTCATCCCCACATCCCGGGCACTGTCTCCCTTCACAGAGCGCGTTTTCCCGGTGGTGCCGTGCCAGGGATGCTCCAGCTCCTGGCAGCACCGTTTAGGTTAAAAACATCTGTTTGCGGTAGAATTGGTGGGAAACACCCGTTTCTCCCCTTCGTGCTGGTGAATAAAACCTGGCTTTGATGGTTCCACACTGTCCTGTTAACCTGGCTCGGAACAGAGGGATGCGTGTGACATCCAGCCCTTCACCTCCGCTGCATCCTTAGGGGATAACTCTGGCTCTGTTCAGCTTGTGAGATGTTGTCCTGGGTCTCCTGCGAGCCGTGCTGTGCTTCAGTGCTGCAGGGAGGACACTTTGAGGCAGTTTGTTCTTTACCGCTCTGGTTTCGCTGCTTTTGCTCCCGGGGAGAAGCCAAGGGGTGCCGCGCTGGGCTGGGCTGAGCCCGCTGCCATCGCAGCCGCTTTGATCCCTGCCTGACACAGCTGAAATCGCCGCCCATCAGGAGCTCTCTTATTGTGGGAGAAATTCCACMGGGTCCGTGTTAATAACGCTCCCAACACAATCTATTTGTCTCAGCTTGTTTTTCACGGCAATAAAACTGCTTGGCATGTTCCCGTATTAAACTGCTCCAGCCATCTGTGACCGGCCCTGGATCAGAAATTTCATTTTAGCCGTCAGGATTTATATATTATGGATTGTGCTGCTTCTCAAACCCCTCCTCATACCCACTTGTCCAAGGCTGGGGGGAGCTTTCCAGCCCTCCTGGATGTGGATGGGACATGAGAGACCCCTGAGTCCCTGATGCTGACATGGACACTGTCCTCCTGTCCATGGTCCTGGCATTTCTCCTGAAAAACCACCTGGATCACAGGACGGTAATGAAAGAAAAGCAGCTCTTGTTTGCTTCCATTAAAAAAAAAAAAAATCCCTAATCTGATGGCCCAGCATATGCTCAACTGCCCAAAAAAAAAGGGAATTAGGGCAGCAGGAAACAAAACGTGTCACCAGTGAGACAATTGGGAGCGGGTTCCTTTTTTATTGGCGGAGTTCAAATAGGTCATGACCAAAATGCCTCGGTGCGAAATCTCCTGATAGGAGATTAAATTCCTTTTGGCAAATCAAACTCTGGCTGGGATGCAGATGGGATCAGCCTGGCTCGCCTGCACCCTGCTGGAGTCACAACTTTTATTTTGGGAAGTGGTTACTTAGGCTGAGTTTTCCAGTGTTTTAAAGAAAAGAGAGAAAGCAGAGTGGAGCTGCAGGAAAAGCCTTTCTGGGGGTTTCTTTCAAGGTCTCCGTGTCCTCCGAGGTGTGGGCATGCCCGTCCCTGTCATGGCAAGGACAAAGCCACCAGCTCTTGGTGCACAGCGTGGTCTGGGCCCAGGGACAGTGGGTYTGGGRCAGCTGGGGGCACCCTGGGGTGCTGACGGGTACGGGGTGTGGATCTGCTCCGGGGGATTCTTTGATCAATCGTTACTGGAGCCGCAGCAGGGCTGTGTCAGGAGAGGGTGACCCTCTCCACAAGCTGTCTGGGGTTTTGGGCTGGCCCCAGGGATGAGTGGGATGGCCAGGGAAGGGCTGCGAGGGGCTCCTGGCCCCGGTGCTCGGCCACTGCATCCCAGCCTGCCCRCACTSCCGGGCGGAACAGCACCTTCATTCCCGGTGATTGATGACMGTGGTCCCATCTGCAAAACATCTGCAGCCAGATGAGTGACTGCAGAGCCTCCCATCCCGGGGAGAGCGAGGATGGAAATCACAGCTCCGTGCTGCTGCCGGGCTGGAGCGAGTCCCACTCGAGGGTCTGGAGGCTCCGAATCCCCCGGAGCTGTGGGAGCTGCCGGGGCTGTGATCCCCCTCCGACACACACGGGTAGATGAGGTTTGAGAATTTGGGGCTCATAAGCAGAATTCCCGTTCCAAGGATAAAGCCTGGAACAGTTGTCTCTCCCAGATTTTAGCATTTATCCAGACCAGCGGGGCTTTTCGGGACCGGTAGCTGTTTCCACAGCACAGTTCAGACATAATCCAAGTGTAGCTCAGTGTTTTAATCCACACTGGGACGTGTTTTTCTGCACAACTGACAGACTCAAGGTCAGATCTTTGCTAGTTGTTTTGGGACTAAACCATACGTTTTTCATTTCTCCTTCCTTTGCTACTACCTGGAGATTGCGTGTGATGTTGGCAGCTCTGGGAAGCTTCACATCCTCTTCATCAAACGCCAGCGATGAGCTTAAAGATGGCGTTATTTAAATTAAAGAAGGRTTTTCTCTTTTATTCCTACTGAAAAATGCTGCTGTGGTACCCTGGGGGTAGAGGATGCTCCGTGAGGGGGTTTGGGCCCGTGGCTCTGGTCCTGYTCCTGCTCCTGGTCCAGCCTGGCAGCTCCACCTCCGCGCCCAAAATCCGCACYCCTGCTGCCGTTTGCCTTTAAGGTTCCTCACCCCGTACTGCAGCACGTAATTTAAACACAAGCACTTTAGAAGTCAACTAATTAGCACCAGGGAGGCATCCCCCCGGAGTTCGGCGCCGAGCCGTGCCCTCCTTTCTGTTACGAGATCGTTCCAGCTGGAAATTACAGCGCCTGCAGTTTTCAGGGGAAGAGGGAGGGTCGGCGGCTGCGAGCCGGGGCAGAGCTGGGCAGGGAGGGCAGAAGTGGCGCTGGAGCCCGGCGGAGGCGAGCGGAGGCTCTCGGCMGATGCTGAAGCTGCAGTTAGGGCTGTCAGAGTGGCGGGAGGCTKTGCCGAGGGGCTGAGCCCCGGTGGTGGCGGCGCTCCGGCCCGTCTGGCCGCGCTCCCCGGGCACGGCGGGGCTGCCACCCGCGGGGCGGCACCGGCTGGCGCGATCGGCTCGTTGGAGCGGCCGTGTCGTGGGCGTGAGCCGAGCCTGAGGCTCAGCTGCATGAGGATCTGAAGCATCTCGCTTTTGTTGCCGCCGCACCCTGACAAATGGGCAAGGACCGGAGTTTCTCTCGGCATTTTCGGTACGTGTCCCTGCCCCGCTGCCCCGCGGGTGGGGGTGCTGGGAGAGCTTCGTGCCCCGCGGGTGTCCCTGGGATGGCTCTGCTGCCTCTGGGGGCTGTGGGGACCCTGCTCTGTCCCCGGGACAGCCCTGCCGCTGCCCTCGGTACCGGCTGCTGGGGGAGTCGAGCGGAACTCCGGTGGGGAGTTGGGGAGAAGAGCCCGTCTGRGTCTGCTTTGTCTCCAGGACTGTCGGCCGGGCAAGGGGAGGATGAGGATGTGGGGCTGGGGGTGCTGCTTGGGACTGGGGGTGTGATGGACAGAGGCCTGGTGACCCCTCGCTCCCCTGGCTGAGCAAACTTGTGGCAGCTTCACCTGCTCTGGCCAGGCTGGAGCCACCCCTGCTGCCCTCCCAAGGGGACACATCCTGCCCCGCTGAGCCCGAGCGTCTGGAATCCCTGGGTGGGATTGTCTGGGGGAGCTCAGTGCCCCTCGCAGGACAGGTGTGTGCGGGACAGGGAGCTTTCCATGGAAATGGGGCAGGCAGCCCCAGCCAGGGTGGGCTGCAGGAATGGGACTGGTCTGCCCAGAGGTGGGACTGGTCAGTGACCCAGCTGGGAGCTGTGAAATGGGAGTGTGACACAAGCTGAGATGTGCCAAACTCGCCAAAGGGAGCCCTGAGCAGCAGCCGAGGGCAGGGGATGGCACGGTGGCACTGTGCCACCATCCCGGTCTGGCTGCTTTGGGGTGGGATGAAGGTAAAGCAGCCTGGAGCATCTGGGACCTTAGCTGGCCTGGAAAATGCCCTGAATTCACAGCCATGTGTTTGAGCAGCCTGAGCTCTCCTGGATGAGTGCAGAAGCTGCTGCAGAGGAGGGCTGGTGCCCCGGGGCTCAGCAGCACTGGGCATGGGAGCGGGCACAGGGCTCTGGGGTGGGGGTGCCTTTCCCATCCCTCTCCAGCAGAAAACAGAGCTAGGGCTGACCTGGAGCACCTGAGGAGGGGGAAGCTGAAGGCACGAGGTCAGCACTGTACAGCTCTGCCCCTGCTTCCAGGCTGACCTCCACAAATGGGGTGGGCACATCCATGCTCCGTGAAACCCGGTGGGATTTGCTGGGAGAGGAAAACCCCAGCTGGGTGCTGCTTGGGTGCCACACCAACGGGCACAGCCAGGTTTGTCCTGTGGGATGGCAGGRCCCTGCAGAATAGCCACGGGAGCTGTTTTGCTTGCGTTAGGGGGATTTTTGGTAGCAGTCAGTCAGGTGTCTCCTTGCTGAGGCCCTGCTGTGCTCCCAGCACCAAGGCAGTGCCTGGAGCAGCGCTGGTGCCGTGTCCCATGCTGGGTCTGGAGCTGTGCTCCTCAGCCCAGGGGTGAAGCAGYGGCTGGTGCAAAGTGGGACAGCCCTGCTGGAATGAGCAGGGCCCATTTAATTTGGYCAATTAAATGAGATTGTGCTCATTTTGCCTGTGAGGAACCCGGATTTTTTCTGCTGGGGGCCCAGCTCGGGGCAGAGCCGTGGGGTACCCCCACATCCTCCCCTGCCCCAGGGCTGTGTMTGCCCTGTCCCACAGGGTGAACTATTTATTAGCACAATTTTACTGTTTTGTAGTTGCTGTTTAATCACAAATGGCCCATGAATTGCACCAATGTGTCACTTATTTTAAATTGTCACCAAATGCCCTGCGTGAGCATCACGGGGCTTGTGCTCTGACTTGTCCTCCTGCATCAGCACCTGTTTTAAGTTCTGCCTTTGGCTGAGGGAAACAGAGATGTCCCTGTTCTGGCAGATTCGGGATTTGAAGCCTCTCCTTCCTTGTCCTGTGTCTTGAGCCAGGTGTTTGTGTTCCCCTGGTGAAGCTGCCCGGGGGAGCCCTGTGGGATCCCCCGCCAGCCCCAGCGTGTCCCGCTGCTGCAGCCCCTCGGAGCTTCCTCCTCCGGCACCAGTTTGTCCCAGTTCCCGCTCCGATGGGGCTCCAGGTCCCCAGGCAGCCGGGGGTGTGCTCACACCCCGGYGGGGCTGTGACAGCAGCGGGACCGTGTTGTCACAGCCCGCGAGGTGCGGGGCGCTAACGAAGCTGCGCTGACTGATGAACCTCACGAGATGGTTGTGTCTAACGAGGCTGCAGCTGGAGGAGTTGCTATAGAAACACTCGGAGAGAGCGGCTCCTCCACAAGTCCCTAAATGTGCCAGCGGAGGGTAGGGGAAGGTGATCGGGGTCTGGCTGTTGTGACAGCAGAAGGAAGAGATAAAGTGCCTGCTGGGGTTATGGGCTCACCCCGGCCAGGTSGGAGCGGTGCCTCCTCCCTCTGTCCCTCCTGGGATCCTGCTGTGCACTTCCCGTGCATCCCTGAGGGTCCCGGAGGTCYTTGCAGGGGCACAAAGGCCACTTGGCTGCTCCTGCCAGGCAGAGGGGAGGTGACCGCAGCAGAGCAGGTTCCCGAAGGTGTCCCCTCGCCTGTGGCACCACCGTGACGGTCCCTGCAGCGCCATCATCTCCCGAGGGGCACGGGGCTCCTGCCTGGCTGTGGGGGGAGCTGCAATGTGGGAATATKCAAGGCTGGAGCCCAGGGCAGGAGATGGGGAGGAACATTTTGGGGGTCCCAGAATATGCTGGGGTAGAAGTGGCTCGAGAGAAGGGGTCGGACATCATTGCTCCAATGGAGCTCTGCATGAGATGGGGGAAGAGATGCAACCAGTGTTCCCAGTGTCCCCAGCACCCCTGGTGTCCCCAGCACCCCTGGTGTCCCCAGCCCTGGCATTCACAGCTCTGGGCGGCCTGAGGCCAAGCGCACACGATGGGTTCTGATCTTTCCTTTCCAGCAATGCCCAGACCCGGGGCTCGGTGCCACAGCTGCCCCTCACCCTCCTCCCTTGCCTCCTTTCCGCAGGATTTTCATCCCCAAGAAGCACCGGCAGCGCTTTGACGAGGTGGTGTCGCAGAGCCTCATCAGCAAACTGTGCCGCTCCAAGAGCGAGCACAGCAACCGCCTGCGCCGCAGCCGCAGCGAGGACCATCAGGAGCGGCTCCTGGTGTCCACCCGGGCCAGCTCCGTGCCCCGCAGCCACGAGGAGCTCAGCAAGAGCCTGCGCAAAACCACCTCGCTCGTCACCAGCAATGTGGCCTCGGGGGCTGCCCGCAGGTACCACCTCTCCTGGGGGCGCGGGGTGGCGGCAGCAGGGTGGAGGAATGCGGGAGGTGTGCCAGGGAAAGGAAGGGGCGTTGGGTGTGAAACTGCTGGGGTCGGGATGGACAAAGACCTCTCCCTCTGGAAGGCTGGACGGGTTTGTGCCCCTTGTCCCAACTCCGGGACGCCTTTTGTGTCCTCTCAGCGCTGCAGGACTGGCTGGGATGAGCCGTGTGAGGAGCTGAGGTGGCACTGCCAGGCTGAGAGGGGGTGTCTGCTCCTTGCTGGGTGGGATGCAGGCTGTGCCAGCAGGATCTGGGCTCCCTGGGCACAGAGTGGGCTGAAGGGAAGTTGGACCCAGCTGGGGGTTGGTCCTTTTTCCCGGGTAACAAGTGACAGGATGAGAGGAAATGGCCTCAAGTTGCACCAAGGGGAGGTTTAATTTGGATGTTAGGGAAAACTCCTTCATGGAARGGGTTGTCAAGCATTGTCCCAAGCTGCCCAGGGCCGTGGTGGAGCCACCATCCCTGGAAGYGTTGAGAAAAYGCATGGATGTGGCACATAAGGACATGGCTCAGTGGTGAACAGAGGRGTGGGGCTGGGTTGACAGTCRGATTTYAYWAYCTTAAAGGTCTTTTCTGACCTCACCGATTCCCTGGTTCCCTGAGCCTGTGTGTGGTGCTGCCCTGCCCCAGCARGTGTCTGGGTGCCAGGCCGTGGGAGGCAGGATGGACAATCCCCRGAGCACAGGGATTAACCCACTTCCCGTGCCCAGATGGCCAGACCGCTCTGCCGCACTGGCTGCGGATCCTGCTCCCACCCAGACAACGAGAGCATGAGCTGGGGAATCCAGAATGCTCAGCTCACACYTTCCAGCCCACCTTCCTGCCGGGATAATCTTCTGTGTGCCTTGTCCAAAATCCACTCCCAGCACTCTCTCCCTCCCTACCAGCACAAGATCTGGTTGGATATGATGTCAGTAATGCTGCCTTCCCCCAGCTCCTTGTGGGAACAACTCCAGGCTCCAATCAGCCTCCCAGCAGGGAGATTTCCTAATGCTCCTTCCAAAATTTCCTGGAGGAATTTAATTCTTCTGTCATCAGTCTCCAAGACCTTTGCTCCCTAAACCACGTTGTCCCTCTACTTCTGTGTGATAAAGAATTACAGACTGGTTTGGGGTGGAAGAGCCCTTAAAGATCATCCAATTCCAACTCCCTATCATGAGGGGTTGAAAATAGATGGTCTTTAGCTTATATATATCTATTTACATATATCCTGTAAATATATACATATTTATCCCATATTYCTCTTTAAAACCACATCTGAAAGACACTTTGGTTTCAAAGGGGACCTTGCAGGGACRCTGGGAGCACTGGGGACTTGAGCATTCAGGAGAGCCTGGGCTGACAGGGTTGTGGAGRGGTTGGGGAAGGAAACAAGGACCAAATCTTGCCTTTTTCACCCACAGAACCGTGCGAGTTTACAAAGGCAACAGGAGCTTTGGCTTCACACTCCGTGGCCATGCCCCRGTGTGGATCGAGTCTGTCCTGCCAGGTAAGAACATGAGATTCAGTGGGTCACTTATTGACCTCTGCTCTGAACTTAAAATGTTAAGTGCTGTTTGCTAGAAAAGAGCAAAAAGGACTTTCCCGAGGCTCGGTGATGGAGTTTTCCCAGTGGAATAATGAACATCCTTGGTACAATTTAGACTGGCTTTATCCACTCCTTGTTTTGAGGAGTGGGCAATGTGTGTTCAGTGCTGTCCTGAAATGACACCAGCATTGCCAGAGCTGGCTGGGCGCTGGACCCAGCTGGGTGAGCAGTCCCAGCCCACCCAGATAACCCAGGGGCAGTGGGTGCCCTGCCTGGGGGTGTCCCTGGGGAGTGGGAGCCCCATTCCAGCCCGAGGTGCTGCAGCTGAGGCCCCTTTGTCCGTGTGCCTTTAGGGAGCCCGGCGGAGAAGGCTGCTCTCAAGGCTGGAGACAGGATCCTGTTCCTCAACGGCCTGGACATGAGGTAGGAGCTGTGCTGGGCACAGCTGTGGTCACTCTTGGGCCAGGAAAAGGGGAGCTGCTGGCCCTGGTCCCAGTGTGCTGCCGGGCATGAGGTGTCTGCCCCATAAGGACAGCTCCTTTAGTGCTCCTATACAAAATCTGACCCTTAGAGGAGCATTTTGCTCCATCCCTGCTCCTCTCTGAGCTGTGTGCAGCTATGGATGCACAATGCAGGGCAGTCTGTACAACCTGGGTTCTGACTGCAGCCCACTCCCAGACCCCGGGTTCAGCCTCTCTGAGTTAATCTGTACCTGTCAAACATCTGAGGTTCTGCTTTCAAAAGCCCCATCCAGCCCATAAATCAGTCCCACAATGGGATCACATGCTTAAAGCCACGTGGGAATCCCATTTCCCCCCAGAAATTGATTTTTCTATGCGTTGTTTGTGCACCAAAGCAGTGGAAGCAGAGGGATGTATGCCCCTCACCAGTGCAGGGCAGCAGCCTCGGGTTGGTCTTTGTGCATAAAAACCAAGAGCAAAGGGTTAGAGGAGGCTACAGGACAAGAGAGAGTGATGAATATTTAAAGGTTAAACTGATGCTGCTTCTGCCAGGGCTCAGGTTCTCACGTTTCAGCTGATCCAGCGAACTGTTGGCTGATGCAGCACTGCCAGAAAATAGAGACCAGCTTGAGGATTGTCCTCTGAGCCGTGTTTTAGGCAGGCATTGTCCCAGCCTGGCCCATACCCTTCTCCAAGGGCATCCCAAGATTCTTTTTCACCTACAAAATTACTCTTTACATTCACCTTGCGTTTTCTTTTCGTGCAGAATTAGGACAGGCGAGGACAGACCTGCAGCACTGTGTCATTTAAAGGAAAAGTGTTTTTCTGGGTCTGGATGTAGCTTAACTCTGGCTTCCTGTGCCGTGAGGCTCCTCAGGGTGCCCACAGCACTCCATGGCTATTCCTTGGTGCAGACAGAGCCCAGAGCCCGCTCATGGGGCAGGATCCAGGCTCTCCTTCGGGATGCTCCTCCCTGTGCAGCACCGGGAAAACCAGGAAAAGATGGAGAGAATCCAGGGAATCACAGTGGGCCCAACCTGTTCTGGCTCTCTGTAGCACTAGGAGATTTTCCAGGATAAATGAGGGCAGTGCCAGCCCCATGTCCTCACTGCTCTCCTGGAGCTGGAGCAGCTCTGACTGGGCTCTCCTGTGCCCGCAGGAACTGCTCCCATGACAAGGTGGTGTCGATGCTGCAGGGCAGYGGGGCCATGCCCACCTTGGTGGTGGAAGAGGGCATCGTCAACATCTCCAATGGTAAGAATGCAGGGAGAAGGGTGTGGAGAGCAGGAACCCCACACCAGCTCCCGAATTCCCAGTGTAGGAGGGAACGGCTGAGCACCTCCATAGGCTGAGCAGGTTTAAGGTGCTGCCTGGGGGATGCTCCTGTCCCCGGGGCACACGGCTCCTTGCTTTGTGGGATCAGGCTGGATCTCAGGCTTGGCTGCTCTCCAGGAGGGCTCATCCTGCTGTGTGATTGTCCTCGGTGTCCCTCGCCCGTGTCCTTTCTGTGCAGCGTGTGATGTGTCCTTGTCTGCAGTAATCCAACCCCGTGCATCCGTGGTGGCTGCGCAAATCCCGCGGCTCTGCTGGGCTGGGCTGGTGAGATTGTTACCYTGCTGAGGGAATCAATAATTGATGGTGCTGCTGGGCATCACAYGAGTCAGGGAGCTGAGGGTGCCTGGGGCAGGGGGGTGCCAGCACCCCTCAGCTGAGGGCAGGACCCTCGTGGGCACAGCCTGGTCCCTGCTGCGCTGCTGAAGCTCTCTGTGTTATTGGGGTGCTGCTCCATAATGCACAGACCAGGGAATTAGGGACTGGCTCTCCCCCTGGAGCCACAGTGGGCTCCCCTCAGTCCCACCTCACAGCCCTGGGACGTCAGCTCCTTTGCAGGCACACTAAAAGCACCCCCAGCAGCTCCACAGAGCCACAGAACCCTGGCACGGTTTGGATTACAAGAGACCTCACAGATGATCTCATTTCACCCCTGTGCCCCGGGCAGGGACACCTTCCCCTAGACCAGGCTGTTCCAAACCCCACCCAACCTGACCTMSTTYGAAGCGCACAGCCACTGGCRCTCCAGCTGCTCCACTGCCCTCAAAAGAAACCAAGGAAAGACGGAATATTTGTTTTGCAGACTCTGACTCTGCTGARTCCCCGAGCAGCTCCTCGGCCCTCACCTCCCTGCAGTGGGTTGCAGAGATTCTCCCCTCTAGCATCAAGATCCAAGGAAGGACGTTCACGCAGCAGCTGGAGCACCTGCTGACCCCGCCCGAGCGTTTCACCGTCTGCAAGGCGCTGGAGGGCTTCTTCCAACATCGGTAACTCCAGCTCTGCTCTTCTGCTGGGGCCCGGCCTGGAGCAGCCCCATCAGGCAGAGGCAGAGCTGGGCTGGGAGGCTGTCACAGGGCTCTGCTGTCACGGGGCTCTGCTGTCCCTGTGCCCTCCAGTTTCCCCATCCAGGCGTCGTGCCCGTGGACAGGGCACATCCTTTAGTTTCTGAGGTTAATTTGGTCACCCCTTATCCCTCAGTCCCCCCARGGCAGGCTCTCTTGTTGCCTGGCTGTCCCTGACAGCCTGGTGGATCCTGTTCCACCTCTTCCAGTAAATCTCTTCATGTTCCATCCTTGTCTCCTCACTCTTCCCGGAGTCTTGGCTGGTGCATTCCTGGGGAATGGCTGTGGCTGGCAGAGCCCCCATCCTGCCTTGGAGCACATGCCCTCTGTCCKGCTGCAGGGATCCAAACGGATCCCCTTGCACACTCCAGATTTCATTTGTGACCTCTTTTCCTGCCTTCCCTTGGTCTTCCAGCAGTGTTTTACCAGAGGCTCATGGTCACAGGATCATGGAATGATTTGCATTAGAAGGGACTTTAAAGAGCATCTTGCTCTGCCCMCTGCCATGGGCATCRAYATTTTCCACTGTCCCAGGCTGCTCCAAACCCTGTCCAGCCTGGCCTTGGACACTTCCAGGGATCCAGGGGCAGCCACAGCTTCTCTGGGYACCTTGTACCAGGGGAGAGTTTCATCCTGTTGTAGGCTGTTCKACCCTCATGGGATGCTCTGCTGTTCCCAACAGCCCTTTTCCCACCTCTGCACACCAAAATGAGATGGAGCCTTTGACCCCAGGAGCTCCCAGCCCAGCAGCMCTCCCTGCTGCATTCCTCCCTCAGCCTGTTTACCTGCAGCTGGCCGAAACTCAGGTTTTTCCAGAGCTTCTCTCTGCTCTCTGGTGCTCCCTCACCCCTCTTACTCACAGAATCATGGAATCCTTTAGGTTGGAAAAGCCCTCTGAGACCATCGAGCCCAACYGTTCCCCCAGCACTGCTGAGGCCACCACTGACCATGTCCCCAAGTGCCACATCCACAGGGCTTCCAGTCCCTGCAGTGAAGAAATGAGTCCATGCCAAAGCCAAGGCTGGGCATCAGCAGAGCCCCGGGCAGTGGCGTGGCGTGGCCGTGCCGTGAAGATGCTCTCGCTGCCCAGCCCTCTCTCCCTGTTTTACAGGAATATTGACACTCTCATTGTGGATGTGTACCCGGTGCTGGACACACCAGCCAAGCAAGTCCTCTGGCAGTTTATCTACCAGCTGCTGACCTACGAGGAGCAGGAGCACTGCCAGCAAAAGATTGACAGGTTTCTGGGGTACAAGGCTTTGGCAGGTGAGAGGAAAGTCCCCRTGCTCCAGGATGGACACATCGTGTCCTGATGGGTGCTGGGAGCTGTGTAGTTTTGGAATGAAACTCTTCATTGAGAGATGGCACCTGGGAGGCTTTTCTGCCAACAAAAGCTTTGGGAAGCTGCTCAAATCGTTAGAGGTGAGGAAGTCCAAGAAGGGAACATATGATTTAAGGGCAGTGTTCAGATTGGAGAGGAAAAACAAGAGGTGACACGGTGTCCCTTGGGATGCCACAACAACATCTGTGGTTGGACGAGGTGAGGACTGTGCTGCTGCTCTCCCAAAAGGACACAGAAGGCAGTTGGTGATGCCCCTTCTCCCTGGTCCTCCTGTCCCCTCACCATCACCATCACCCTGTTCTGTGGCAGCACAAAGCCAGCAGTGCGCTGGTGAGGACAAATTTGGAGTGCAATGTTCTATTCCATACATTTGGGCTCTTAATTGCGTCCAAATTTTCCTATTCTGAGCGATTTACATTGATTTTAGATTCAGAAAAGGTAAAAGAGGTGTTGCTTGAAGAGAGGTTTTTGGAGGAACACAGTGCTTTCAGCAGGGAACAGGAACAGCTCCGAGTCCTGATGTGAATCCTTTCTCTTGTGCATGAATCCTGTGCTCCAGGCACGCTGGATCTGCTCACTGGATTTGCACTCARTCCCCTCTGCTTGGTGTGTGCAGAATCATGGCTCAGTCATGGACTGTAGATTCCCAARAATTTATGCCCTGTAATTAGTGCATAAATGAAGAAGTTTGCAGCTGTATTCCAGGAATACAGAGCCAGGGGAGGAGGGAAGAACGGGAGCTCATCTCCCTGTCCCAGGCTGTTGTTCCCAGTTCCAGGCTGGTGCCTGGCTCCTCTCAGTGTCTCAGGTGAATGGGGCCATCTCTGAGCATGAGAAGTTCTGGTTGTTTCTGTCCATTCTCTGTGTCTGTGCCTGGGCAGCACCATGGCCAGAGATCCCTGAATCTGGGCTGGTCCTTCCCCTGGGCTTCCCAACTCTGGAGATCTCCCATGTGCTGGTCTGTCGGGGACCTTGGGGGTGGATGCTCCGGTGCCTCCGTGCTGCTGTAATCCTGAGCCTCTCTGAGTTTCCACACCGAGCTGCACATGGACCATGCGTGTCCAATGTGRTCCTTCCAGCAGCATTCCAGCGCTGGCGCCACTTCCTTCTCCTYCCTTGAGGGCAGGAAGGGTTTACTGGGACAGCCCAGCTCAGGGCTGGAGTTTCACGAGCYCCATGAGCTGGTGGATGGCAATCCTGCTGGAAGAAGTGGCTGGATGTCCCATCTCTGGGTATCCATCTCTGCCCTGTGCTGGCAGGAGCATCTGGAACCTGCTCAGCTCCCTGGGGATGGAGCGATCAGCTACCTGGGAATGGCAGCTGCCATGAGTCCCATGGGCCTGGGGGGGCCCTGAGGATTCCTGGGGTACCTGTGCTGGGATGAGGAGGGATGGGGAGCTGTGGGGTCCAGCTGTGCCTCACAGAGGTGTTTCCTGCTGCAGCCGAGGCAGAAGCTGAGGATCGGTACCGCAGCTCCGTCCGAGGGGCCTCCCTGTGCCGGGGCAGCCTCCGGACCCCCCGACCCGAGGAGGGGGCAGCAGGTGGGTGATTGGGGTCTGGGGGGAGGGGGCTGAGACCTGGGGTTGTGCCTGCAGTGTTCTGCTCTGCCCCAAGCCAAATTCCTGACCTRTTCCTAAGTATGAATGATGGGAAAAGATGGAGGCAAAAGTGGAGGTCAGAGTAGAGCCAGCACTGAGGCATCGGCTGGAAATCCATGTTTTCAAAAACAGGATCACAGAATCATAGAATCATTTAGCGTGGAAAAGCTCTCCAAGTTTGCTGAGTCCACCCTGTGCCCAATACCCGCTTGTCACCAGCCCAGAGCACTCAGTGCCACATCCATGTGTTCCTTGGACTTCCAGGGTTGGAGATTCCACAATTAAAGGACCAATTCAGTGAGAGGCTGGGTGGTGTTTCCAGTCCCTTCCATTACTCAGATGTGAACTGCTCCTGCTGGTCTGGGCCCTCCCTGCTGGGGGACARTTTGTGGCTTCCCTCTGAACATTCTTGGACTCCATCAAATTCACAGGGAAAACTGCATCTGTGAAATCTGTGTGAGGAAGGAGATAATGGTTCAGGGCCCCACTTTGGGGTTCCTGATGAGCCCCACACATGGCATGAGCCCTCCCTCCCTTCAGGGGACACAGCATCCTGCACATTCCCGTGGCTCCTGGCTGATGGTGAAGGACACTTGACCAGTGCTCTTGAGCACGACCTCCCCACCATGACCTCCCCATGACCTCCCTGCAGGACCTCGGGGCCATGTGGTGTTCCTCAGCCATCAGGGGGGTCTGAGACATTGCCCGGGGGAAGATCCTCTAACCTGGCTCCGAGGAGCTTTTCTGGCGGGGATTAGAGCGCAGAGAGCAGCCGACAGCTGTGTGTGCTGGAGGGGAGCCGTGTCTGGGCAGATGTTTGCCAGCTGTGGGGAGCAGCCCTGTCCTCAGCTGCCCCGGGGGAAGAGCGGAGCAGCCTGGAATTGTTGTGCTGAACTTAAACCCACGTTACACTGCTCCCTCGAGACCCCCAGGGCCGGGAGCTGGGTCCCAGCAAGAGACGGGGGATGTTGATGGGTCAGGGCTGTCGGGAGCTGGGGCACAGGCACAGGAGTGACTGCTTTGTCCCTTYCTCCCGCAGGCAGCGACACCGTGGAGGTCCCCGTGCGCCTGATCCCTGGAGAGAGACAGGCTGGCGACGGCACGTCCCTCCCGGAGACTCCCAACCCCAAAATGGTGTGACGGGGCGGGGGACACCTCTGGAGGGGCTTTACCTGCCTGTGCGGGTGTGGTGTCCACAGGAAGGGCTGGCAGTTTGATTCCTGAAAAGGGAATGGGGAACGATTTGACACCTGCTGGTGGCTGAGTGTCCCTGCCCYGGAGCCCCTCTCTGAGGTCACCTCCATGGGCAATTAGTCACCTTAAATGAGGCTGATGTCTGCTGGTGTCCTCCTGCAGCCTCAATAGTGAGAGGCTCTGGGGCGGCTCAGACAGAGCAGAGCAGCCTGGGCTGGGGTGAAGCCCCCTTTAAAGAGTGAGACAAGCACTGGTGGGTCAGAGAATCCCAGGATGATTTGGGGTGGAAGGGATTTCAAAGCTCATCCAGTGCCACCCCTGCCATGAGCAGGGACACCTTCCACTGTCCCAGAGTGCTTCAAGCCCCATCCAACCTTGGGGACACTTCCAGGGATCCAGGGGCAGCCAGAGCTTCCCTGGGCAGCCTGGTCCGTGGGGACTGTCCTGTCCCCAGCACATGGCAGGTGTCACAAGCCCTGCCTCGATCGGGGCATGGCAGCAGCTCCCCGTTCTTTCCCAGATGTCGGCTGTGTATGCGGAGCTGGAGAACCGCCTGATCGGCAACTTCGCGGGCAAGATGGGCAACACTGCCCTGCACAGGACATCGCCCCCGGCCACGGAGCTGCCACACGCTGCAGGTACCGCCTGCGGGCACCTCAGGGACAGAGGGCCCCAGAGCATCATCTGCAGGAGGGCAGTGGTGTGTGTGGGACAGGGAATCCCGTGGGGTCACAGCGTGTGTGGGACAGGGAATCCAGTGGGGTCACAGCGTGTGTGGGACAGGGAATCCCGTGGGGTCACAGCGTGTGTGGGACAGGGAATCCCGTGGGGTCACAGCGTGTGTGGGACAGGGGACGCTGTGGGGTCACGGTGTGTGTAGGACAGGGAATCCAGTGGGGTCACAGCTGTGCCGCTGTGCGGTACAGCCCTTCCCCGGAGAGCTCTCCTCTCCCTGTCCTCTCCACTCCTCTCCTCGGGCTCGTTGTCCCCCGAGGCTGGGGACAGCAGGACACTCATGCAGGACCCCTCGGCTRTGTCCCGCAGGTGTCCGCAAGCCGGGGCCGGGGCTGGCGTGGCCGAGCGAGCCGCTGGCGTCGCAGCAGTGCTACTACCGCCTGCACAGCAGCGTGGCCTCGCCGTGCAGCACCGAGTCCAACCCCTACGTGAGCCTGGACAGCAGCCCGGCGCCGTCGCCCAAACACCGCCAGTACTCGCCCCTGTCGCGGCGGAAGAAGCTCTTCACCTTCTCCAGGCCCCCGCGGAGCCGCGACACCGACCGCTTCCTGGACGCGCTGAGCGAGCAGCTGGGACACCGGGTCACCATCGTGGATGATTTCCTCACCCCGGAGAATGACTACGAGGAGGTGAGCGTGGCCTGGGGCGCTCAGAGCACCCCTTTGATGGCCCGGGACTGGCTATGGGGACACGTCCTGGGGCTCTGAGGGTGGCAGGTGGAGGATGAGGTGCCACCTTCACCCTGTCCCCCCGCCCCCAGATGAGTTTCCAGGATGACCAGGGCAGCTATGTCACCAACGATGTCAGCAGCAGCGAGTACATCAGCAGCAGCGACGAGGGCAGCTCCCTGACCTACTCCACGCTCTCGGACCACATCCCCCCTCCTCCGCTCAGCCCCCCGCCCCC
>NW_026623375.1:1018620-1021569 GCF_030028575.1 Malurus melanocephalus | reverse complement strand
CGCCGCCCCCGCCGCCGCCGCCGCCGCCCCCCGTGCCCTGCGCTCCCCCGCTGCACCGGGGGCTGCTGCACCGCAGGAGCGAGTCCAACCACATGAGCGTCAAGAGACTGCGCTGGGAGCAGGTGGAGAACTCGGAGGGCACCATCTGGGGGCAGGTATGACCCGGGAGCAGGGGGAAGGATGAGGGTCCAGCCACGCTCTGGGGAGCGGTGAGCTGTGCCGAGGCTCTGCAGAGYTTCCTTTCATCCTTTCCGTTGTTTGGACCAAGCTGCAGGGTAGGGAGAGGGCCCGGGAAGCCTCTGAGGAGCTGGGTTTGGCTCTGATGTCCTGGGGAACGTTTCTCTGCCCTGAGGTGTGACACAGCCGGCAGCTGCCTCCAGATGTGTTCTGCAGCTGTGGGGGTTTTTGGGTGTGAAAGGATGAGGATGGTTGGAGCAGGGTGATGGGACAGCCCCGGGCAGGGCAGGACACTGCAGGGGGACAGCAGAGGTGAGGGCTGAGACAAGACACGATAATCCTTTGGCATCGTGGATGTGAAATGGTACAGAACCTTTCCCGGGGTGTAATTCTCATGCTCTGTGACTCTCCCGATGTTCAGGACATATCGTATTCCCTGAGCAGCCAGAGGGGAGCTGTGGGATCATCTTCCAGTCCCACGGGCACTTGAAATCCTGCAGGTCCCTCTCCCCAGCACTCTGGGAAGGAAGATACCTCCTCACAGTGATATTTTGTGTGCAAAAAAAAAGAAAAAAAATTCCCGAGGCTCCTGCAATTCCCATTTTATCCTTCAGTAAAGGAATYATGTCCAAGGAGCATGTGAAGACAGAGATGCTCTGTAGGATTTCAGCTATGTCAGGAGCTGAGTGAATCTGCAGGGCAGATTCCAGACACAGAWCAGTGCCACCAGCCTGTCCTGGTTTCTTCTGGGGACACGAGCTTAGTGTGGGGGACAGGGAATGTGCCAGCACAGGTGGCACTGTCCCACCCCTGGTCCCTCCTGCCCCTACAGCTCGGGGAGGACTCGGATTACGACAAGCTGAGTGATATGGTCAAATACCTCGACCTGGAGCTGCACTTCGGGACTCAGAAGCCCACGAGTAAGTACTGAGCCCCAAAATGGTCCTGGGACCAGCAGAGACTGGGAGGGACTGGGAGGAACTGGGAGGAACTGGGGCTTGATGGGCAGCAAGGCAGTGCCTGTCTGTAACATCACTCGTGGCATGAATTTGTCCATCCTCAGGATTCTGTGGCTGCTGGCACAGCGGATCATTAAGGGGGAGATGGTTTCATTATCTCCCTTGATCATCTCTGCTGCCATGATCTGTTTTCTCTGCACTTTTCACTGGGTGCTGAAACCCAGCTGGGGGCTTTCACCAATTGCAGCTCCAGTGCATGAGAACTCTGGAAATGCTGAAAAAGCCATAAAAACATTCCTGTGTCCAAGAAGTCATCACAAGCAGCACTTTATTTTATATAAATGATCAGTGGATTGCCCCAAGAGCTGTGATGGGGTCTGGAGCTCCCTGCCCGTGCAGCCCCCATCACTCTTGCACTGGGCTCTCCCACCCACCGGGGATTTTGGGTGCCACAAMCCCCGAGCAGGGTCCAGGCTGGGGGTGCAGAGTGCTGTGATCCTGCTGGGAGGCATTCCTGTAAAAACAGTGGGATGTCTGAACCCTCCTGCGGGGATCATGGTGCCCAGCTGGCAGTGGAAGTTGGATGAAATGGGACTCATCTCAGGGGACACTGTTTTTGGGATGTTTCTGAGCAGTCTGGGATTTTCYGTGTGTTTCACCTCTTGTTTTACCTTTTTCAGCTGCAACTGAGTCCTCCATTGGGGAGATCTTTGAATTRCAGAATTCAAGGATTCCTGGAGCCATTGCTGTGTGCAAAGCATCCGTTCTCCTCTCTKTCATTCATGGTTTCACTGTTTGCAGGACAGTTTTCTTCCCGCTGGAGCCGCCTGAGCCCATCCTTACCCGTGATTAAATCTTTCAGTTTCTCTTCCAGAGCCAACTCTCATGCCTGAAAACTTTAAAAAGAAAGACGTGGTTGAAATTTTGTCCCACAAAAAGGCCTACAACACATGTAAGTGAAGCTCACGGTGAAGGYACCCCCAAAAGGGGCCCGCAGGTGGGATGTAGAGAACTGGAAAGGTAAAGGGAAGGAACACGAGCACAATCCCATGGGCAYGATCCCATGAAGCTGGGACAGACTTTTCCTGCAGCTCAGAGCTCCCCCAGCCCGGGTTCAACCCGAGGGAGGGAGAAGGAGGTGACTTTCTGGGAAAGGATGGATGGAGATGGCATGTTCCTGTTGTCCTGGGGTGAAGTGGGGCACTGGAGGGGCAGTGCTGCTCCTCCATGATGTGCCCGTGGTAGGAGGGAGGGTGGGAGAGCTCGGTGGGACCCTGTGGGGTGGGGATGTGGGATGGGGGCGGGTTCCCAGTGCAGCCCACCAGGGTAAGGTGCACGATGTGGCAGTGCCCTGGGGGGCTGCAGGACCAGAGCCACTCGTGGGGTCCCCAACAGCCTCCGCAGGGTGTGGGTGGGGAGCCCTTCCTGCCCCGGGGCTKTGCCTGCCTGGGCACCTGGAGAAGCCYACGCCACTCTYRCCGTGYRGAGGTTGATGTCCCCRTCCTGTCCCCATCCTACCGGGCAGYCTGTCCCAGCACTGCCACACCCCCGGGGTCCCCTCCTTCCACCCCGAGTGACAGTGATATCCCTCCCTGCCCCCAGCCATCCTGATCGCCCACCTGAAGCTGTCGCACATCGAGCTGCGGCAGATCCTGATGACGATGGAGACGGATCGCCTGGAGCCGTCCCACATCAAGCAGCTGCTGCTCTACGCCCCGGACGGGGAGGAGGTGCAGCGCTTCCAGAGCTACAAGGAGAACCCCGGCAAGCTGAGCGAGCCCGACCAGTTCGTGCTGCAGGTACCGGGCAGGGG
>NW_026623375.1:952977-1017560 GCF_030028575.1 Malurus melanocephalus | reverse complement strand
TGAGCTGGTGGCCCCGGGACTGGGGGTGATGCTCGGGGTGATGCCTGAGGCGCCTGGCATCTCCCACAGTGGCTGGCCGGGTTTTTGCTCCTTGGTGACAGTGACAAAGTCATTGGTGGATGTGGGTGTGGAAGACCCTGCACCCCGTGTGCCACCCAGGCAGCACTCCAGGAAAACCCTGTGCAGGAGGGGCTGGGGCTCACGGGGCTGGGGCTCACGGGGCTGGGGCTCACGGGGCTGGGGCTCACGGGGCTGGGGCTCACGGGGCTGCTGATCCTCCCTCCCCTCCTCCTGCCCCAGATGCTGTCGGTGCCCGAGTACAAGATCCGCCTGCGGAGTCTGCACTTCAAGACCACGCTGCAGGAGAAGACTGAGGAGATCAAAGCCAGCTACGAGTGCATCTGCAAGGCCTCTCTAGAGCTGAAGAGCAGCAAGAAGCTGGCAAAGATCCTGGAGGTCAGAGCAATCCCTCCTGCTTGCAACAGTCACCAGTGGCCCTCAGCATTGCACAGGAGCACCACAGGCAGCTCCAGCCCACATTTGGGCAGCACTCGAGGCTGATCCCTGCGTACCCCCATACTGCCCATGCCCCTGAAGAGATGTTTTTGGGTGTTCTGGGATGGGCTGTGGCTGGCAGAGAGAGAACAAATTCTCCTGCACTCCTCTTTGACCCTCCTGAGATGAGCTGCCCCAAATTGCTGTTCATTCATTTGGTTTTGCTTTWAAAAAAGCAAGTGGGATAAATKAGGTCACYGTGTGAGCAAAGGCATTTSCAGASAAGAGATGAACCTCCTTRGTGGCTCCTGGCCAGTGACCTCCCCAATAATTCCTGAAATCCTTGGGGGGCARTGGCTGGCTGCACATTGATGGGTGGTGAACAGAAATTCCCCATCCCAGRGGCTGGGAGATGGGATGAAGAGGTGCAGGAGCCCCTCATTCCCTGGTTCCTTCTTTGCAGTTTGTGCTGGCCATGGGAAACTACCTGAACAATGGGCAGCCCAAGACCAGCAAAACAACGGGCTTTAAAATCAACTTCCTCACYGAGGTAAGGGGAGCGGGGCTGGCTGCGTGCAGGACACAGCGAGGCTGGGAGCTCCCTGTGTCCAGAAGAGCTGTCCCCCTAAGGGACCCCTGGGTGCCAGAGAGGGACTGTGGAGGGGCTGCAATGAGCCACAGGGATGACTTCAGAGAGACCCTACAGAAGCTCGTTGTGCTGAGGAATCCCTCCTGCCTCGGGCTGGCCAGGGCCCTGCTGTGGTGGGAGATCCTCRTGCCATGGGGGTGGCAGTGTCACTCCTGAGGGGTGAAAATAGGGGAACGGCCCTTCCCTGGGTGAGGGGGCACCTCCACTAATAGGGGCACACATGGTGTGTAAACACTGAATGTCCAGTTTAACCATTAACCGTGGGACGTGGGGCGAACTGAGCCGGGAGTGACCGACCCTGAATGTGTGTGAGCCCCAGTCCCTGTGCCGGGGGCTCCTCACTGCTTCTGCTTTGCTGCAGCTGAACACCACCAAGACTGTTGATGGGAAATCCACCTTCCTGCACATTCTTGCCAAATCCCTCAGCCAACACTTCCCAGAGCTCCTGGGCTTTGCCAAGGATCTTCCGACAGTGCCGCTCGCTGCCAAAGGTAAAGGGTCAGAAGCAGCTGTGTGTCCTTGCRCCGCCTCTGGGTTTGAGTCTGGGGTCAGTCGTGGGCTGCACAGCCTTGGCAGGAGCAGGGTGGGAGCCAGGACAAGAGAGGAATGTCCCGAGCAAAGGAGAGTTGGGAAGGGATGAGCTCTGTGACGGGGAGGGGTCACCCGGCCCCGCTGCCACACTTGGCAGTGCCTAGATACAGCTCTGTCCCCCTCTGACTCGAAAACGTGATTGCCAAGGTCACAGGTACCTTGGACGTGCAGAGAAGGCACAGGAAGTGGATGGAAGTGCCAGGGGATGGTCTGCCCCACCCTCCATCCACGAGTGCCGGTGCCAGCGCTGCGCTGCCACACTCTCCGGGGGCACAGAGGGTGCAGCACCTCGGGGAGGGGTCACAGTCCGGTCACAGCTCTGTCACGTTGAGTGAGGACCCTGCAGCTCCCTTGGCTGCAATAAAAACCAGCCACAGATGCTGGAGCTGTTCTCCATCTAGCAGTGCTGGTGGTGTCACAAGAGGCTGGGCAGGTGTGACACAGGAGCAGGGCGGTGTCTGTCCCCTGTACTGGCACCACTGACGCACCTCCAGTTCTGGGGACAGCTCACAACAAGGGGGACATTGAAGGGCTGGAGCATGTCCAGGGAAGGGAATGGAGCTGGGGAAGGGGCTGGAGCTCCAGGAGGGGCTGAGGGAGCTGGGAACGGGGCTGAGCCTGGAGCAAAGGGGGATCAGGGGGGACCTTGTGGCTCTGCACAACTCCCTGACAGGAGGGGACAGCCGGGGGGGTCGGGCTGTGCTCCAGGGAACAGGGACAGGAGGAAAGGGAATGGCCTCAGGCTGGGCCAGGGGAGGGTCAGGTGGGATTTGAGGGAAAATTCCTTCACAGAAAGGGCTGTTAACCCCTGGAACAGCTGCTCAGGGCAGTGCTGGASTCCCCATCCCTGGAGGGATTTAAGAGCCGTGTGGATGTGGCACCTGGGCACATGGGTTAATGGTGACTTTGGCAGTGCTGGGGGAACAGTTGGACTGGATGATCTGAGGGCTTTTCCAACCTCAGTGCTTCTGTGATTTTAAATGATGAATGGAATCTCTACAAAGCACGAGCTGCATTCCCCTTGAACACCATCCCCTGCTGTTTGTGAGCAATTCCCTTGGGAATTAGTGCTACAGTGGATAAATAAAGGAGCAAATTCAGGCCTGGAGCTGTAAATTTCCACTTGAGGAAGGTCTGTACCTGGAGCTTTCCCAGCTGGAATTTGTATCTGGCCTAACTCCTAAATAACCCTTCTGTCTCTGGAGGCTCCCAGCTGCCCAGACTCCTGCCATTGTGTCCCCCTTGTCCTGGTGTCTGTGTCCCTCCTGTCCCCTCCCAGGTTCCTGTGTGTCCATCCTGTGTGCTGCTTTTCCTTGGCATGTTCCAGGCTCCTTTTGACACTCTTGGCACCTCTTGGTGTGAGCACCAACAGCTCCTGGCACCCYGCTGGTGTCCCAGCAGGCCAGTCTGGTTGTCCACCCTGCCTGGACAGCAGGACACTGGTGCAGAGSTGTGCAGACAGACAGACAGACAGACTGACCCCCTGACCCACGGCCACTCTCCTCACCTCTGAGTGCCACAGGAACAGCCCCAGCCCTGCTGACCCCGCTCTTGTCCCGCAGTGAACCAGAGGACACTGACAGCCGACCTGAAGGACCTGCACACCACGGTGAGTGACATCCAGATGGCCTGTCACAACATGCCAGCCACCGCCGAGGACAGGTTTGCCATCGTCATGACCGTATCCTTCTGTGTGAGTGGCATGTCCCTGTGTCCCTCAGCACCCTCGAGCAGAGCCCTGGCAGTGCCCCGTGGCTCCAGGTTGTGTCTGGCACTGTCCCAGTGCTGCTGGGAGCTCCCCCCTCTCTCAGCCAGGATGAGAGGTGGATTTGGTGGTGCCCCCCAGCTCGGCTGCCTGTGTGTCACGGGGCAGGGAACGTGCTGGGACATCTCTGTCCTTGGCACCTGAGCTGTCCCTGCACCTCCGCACGTGCCTGTGCAGCAGCTCCCTGCTGGAACCCGGCCATCTGATAAGAGATTGATAAGGGATTCTGATCCCTATCAGCCCCGTGGAACAGCTTTGTCCTTAAGCCAATTCCCCCAGTCCTTCCTGGAGAGTGCCCAGCCTGCCATGCGCTCCCTGGACGACCTGCAGCACAAAGCCATGGACGAGTTCAGCAAGGTGTTGTCCTTCTTTGGGGAAGACTCAAAAATGACAACTTCTGAAGCCTTCTTTGGCATTTTTGCAGAATTCATGAGCAAGTTTGAGGTGAGCTGAACCCTTCAGAGCCAGCCAGGCGCCTCCTGTGAAGTGTCAGTGAGGATTTTTATTTGTGTGTGCATGGTGGGAGCGGGGTGGGGTTTTGTGTGCACCTGTGCCTGAGTAAGGGCCTAAAGTGCAGTGTTCCTGACACACAAAATGGGCTGGACAGGGTGGGACACTGAGGGGGCCTCAAGCACAACCCCAGGGAAGAGTAATGTGGYTGTTCATGGAATCCTGGAATGGTTTGGGTTGGAAGGGATCTCACAGGTCAGCTAATCCACCCCCTGCCATGGCAGGGACACCTCCCACTGKMCCAGGCTGCTCCAAGCCCTGTCCAGCCTGGCCTTGGACACTTSCAGGGATCCAGGGGCAGCCACAGCTTCTCTGGGAATCTGTGGCCAGTACCCCGAACTTCCTCTTGCCACAGCAGCCCCACGCTCAGCGCTGYTCTTTCTGTCCCACAGCGGGCTCTCAGCGACGTGCAGGTGGGCGAGAGCCAGCGCAGCCCCAGGATGACCTCCCCGCTGGCCTGGTGACAGCCTGCGGCCACCTGAGCTGCGACAACTCATTGCCAACAAAGTGCAATTTGCTCCCGTCCARTCCGGTTGTAAATACGCTGCTGCCACCTGCTACCGCCCAGCAGAGTCACGGCCAGAGGGCTCGGGGCAGCTGGGCCCTGAGAAGCCACCGCAGGTGACACAGGATGACATGAGGGTGACACGAAGGTAAACCCTGCACTGGTCCTGACAGCTTCTGCAGCCCCCGGCACTTCCAGCGGGTCACTGAGCCAAGGTTTGGCACCCACCTTGTAAAACCCTGCTGTCCTGTATCCCAAACACCTGTCATTGGCACTGGAGACCCTCCCCACATCCCCATGGCCACTACCTGAGCTTGGGGGCAGACACCACTCACTCCACCAGCCCAGGGGCCGGGGTGAGAGCCCAGCCAGAACCCCTGGGAAGGCAGAGCACTCAGCAGGGAAGGGAGCACGAGGGGATGAGCAGCAGCGCTTGCTCCTCGAGGAGCTGAGCCCTCTGCAGTCCCTGTCAGAGCCCTTCTGCCCTGGGCAGAGCCCGTGGGGCTGCAGCTGCACCTGCACAGGCTGCACAGCGGGGCCGAGATCACTGGAGGTGCCCCGGGAGCTTTAATCCCCTTCCATTGGCAGTGGCCATGGAAAGCAACGGGGCCTTGCAGAACCCTCCTGGCACATCCATGTGGTCCCAAGGACGGATCCTGCCCGGCTCACGGGTCCTTCCTGGCCGTCAGCTTCGCTTAAAGCTCTGCCAGAGGCTGACRGATCTTGAAACCTTCCCAAGAGCGTAACAGCATCAGCACGAGGTTATTGCAACTCGCCAGCAGACAGAAGCCCTGAGCATTCTGATGCCTCCTTGGAAAGCACAGAAAGCCTAAAAACGAGCAGGATCCCTCTGCAGCCCCGCAGAGACAGCGGGAAGCTCATCCCCTGCAATCCTGACAGTTCTTTACTGTCAGACTGGTTTTCATGGTGAATATCCCCGGGAGCTCCAGCAGTGTGCACAGCCATGTCCCAGCGTGCAGCTCCCTCTCTGCCCRTGCCTGGCTGTCCCCAACTGCCGGGATCCCCGTGCTGTCCCTGGAACAGAGGAATGGCACTCTGTGGCCAGTGTCCTGTGTCCCCAGCTCCCGGCAGCAGCCCCAGTGCGTGACTCTGAGCATTTCCTCCGTGCAAAACGCTCCCGCCGCCCTCCAGAGCCGGCCCTGTCCCCCTGCCCAGCACACGCAGCGTAGGTCACCCCTGCAGCCATTGCCAGAGCAAGGGCTCGTCCTGCTCAAGGACACACTCACCGACCGGTGCATTATTTATGGGAGACCTTACGACCCTCGAATCTCTGGGTTTTGGTATTTTTTTTAAACCCTGCTGTAGAAAGTGAAGTATATTTTCACAAGTGTTCTCCGTTTATACAGCTTTAAGTGCCAGGTAGTGGGTAGCCTTGTGTTTCCTGAGGTCCAGGACAGGACCACGCTCCCTCTGCTCCTCCTTCCCTTTTGGATGTTGCACATTGCGTTCCGTTGATTTTTTTTTTCTTTTTTTTTAAACTTAATCAATATTTAAACCACCGGAGGTTCTTTTGAAACTGTCCTGAGAGAAGATGCTGTACATAGATTTTGCTACATGTTGTAACTTTCTGAAATAGTTAGAACTGCAATCCCTTTGGTATTTTTATGTGAATATTTTCAAAGAACCAGAACTTCTGGTGACATGATTTGATAACAGGACGATGTATATTCATGGTTCAGTCTCTACCCAATGCCTATGTGCTATTCCTGAAATAAAGCTACTGCCTTCTGCCTCCTGACTGCACAGATCTYTGTCTTCTGTCCAGAATTCTGAGGAATTCTGCATCTGGCACTTCTGCACTTGTTAATATTGGCCTTGACACCTGCAGGGTCTCACCTGGCTGGGCTGGGGCTCGTATGGAATCACTGCCTGAAGGACCTTCCTGCACTGCAGCATSCAGGCTGGAGGGATCAAAACAAGCAGCAAATTCTTAAAATAGTATAGATTTTTAACTCCAGCCTTCAGAAGAAAACATTTAGTCAGCGTTTGAGCCAGTGAATTGTTTCCCTCTGAAAAAGAATTCTTGGCTGAGGCTGAGTTTATGTCCYGGGGCAGGGCAGTTGATCTCCGTGGCACTCGGAGCAGATAGAGAGCTGTTCCCTGTCAGGTGCTGTGGTTCAGCGGGTTCCCAGCAGCCTGATCCAGCCCTGGGTGCTCCCCGAGGCTGCAGCAGATCCGTGCAGAGTTACCCACAGTGTTCCTCGCTGGGCACGTGCGTCTCCTTCCCTGGAGACACCTGCACAGGATCCCGAGGGATGGTGGGTTAGGTGTGGCCTCCAGTGGTCCCATCCAACCTGACCCACCTGGAGATTCCATCTGAAGTGCTCAAACCCTTCCTGGTGTTTCCTCTGCCCCCCTGGCCCATCCCACCAGCCCCGGGGACCAGCCCAGCGTGGCTGTAACAGCTCCCACAGCCTGAGTTGAGCCCAAAAAGCAGCAGGAAGCGATGTCCCGGAGCCTCTGCTCACCACACACAGCAATCACATCACTCCCCATTCTCCTGGGCTCTGGTAACTCTTCTGCAGACATGAGGTAATTCCTCCCCGGAGCTGGGCGCTCTCCTTTGAGCCTCACACAGAATTCCTGCGTCAGCCCCAGCCACRGGATCATCCTCACAGGAAAGCCTGTCCTTGGAAAGGAAATAACAACTCGGGCAGCAGTCGGGGTCAGTGCAGGGAATGCTCCTGCTCTGTGAGTGACACTTCCACCTCTAACACTGGGAAACTGTTCTGAAAATCCCAGGTCACATTCCAAACCTCAGATGATGTAAGGATTTCATTCTTTCCTGCAAGAAATAGAGGAGAAAAGATCTCAGAGAGGAAATGAGCAGCTTGAGCACAATCTGGGTGGATCACAGSTGGGACACCAGGCACCTCCAAGGCAAAGCAGAACCACCGGGAAGCCCTCCTTCTAAGTACCTTGATTTTGGCTTGAAGGCCCATGATCTATAATTATACTCCAGGTGCCACGAAAGATGCCAAAGAGACAAAAAATTATCTCAGCTTCAGGCTGGAAGAGCTGTAAATCAGGGGAGAAAAGGTGGCACAGACTGGGGAGCAGCACGGGACACCGGGTGCTGCATTTGCAACCCTTGAGGATCCACCTTYAAGAAAATTTGGGGTTTCCAAACCATAGCAGATCAAATTAAAACCTCTTCAGTTGCAAGGTTCAAATAGCTTTAATTATGTCCATCAGAACTGCGAYGGGAAAACAAGATAAAATACAGATATTTTTGGTTTTAATAGAAGCATTAAGTCACTGAAAAGATCTGGAAGGGACCTGAAAGATCATCCYTGCCATGGCAGGGACACCTTCCACTGTCCCAGGSTGYYCCAAGCCCYRTCCAGCCTGGCCTTGGACACTTCCAGGGATCCAGGRSCRKCCACAGCYTCTCTGAGCACCCCGTGCCAGGGCCTCCCCACCCTCCCAGGGAAGAATTCCTTCCCAAAATCCCACMCAACCCTGCCTTCTGGCAGGTTAAAATAACCTTAGCAGGTCACCAACACAAAAATTCCAGTTGGTAACCCCACGGCTGGGACATGGATTAAGCTTGTGAGGGGACAGTGCCCATTCTCCACCYGCCCTCCCACTCACTGCCCCAGTGAGGGGATTCTCAGTGGTGCTGCTGGGGATCTGTGCCCCCCAATTCCGGGGATTTATGAGCCACGGTCTCTCGCTGTGCTGTGAGGTCCCTCGTCACCATCACTCTCTGTGTGTTTTGGCCCTAATGGTTTATCAGSGTTTTCAGACAGRTGATGMTGCAGACAAACCTCCAGCCACTTCCCAGAGAGGGGCTCGATTCTGGGATGAACCTCCAGCCTCGGCAGTGTGTTACAAATGCCAGCCCACGGATGGATCTGCGCTCTGGAAGGCTCAGCATAAACACAGAGACAGCACCGGCTGTCAGCTCCTCCCTGTGCCACGGGCCGTCAGCTCCCGAGGACATCAGCCCTGATTTTTTATTGTTCTGTGTGCCTTGTGAAGCCGCACAGATTGCTTAAGAGAATGGCACTCCGTGGAGTTTGACCCGGGAGCCCTGATAGTGAAAATAATGCACTTCTCACCAGAGCCACGGGAGACCAAAAGAGTAACTTCGGTCAATTAGTTTAACTTTGACTATAAATATTCCTTCTCATTCCTTGTGACCCTGTTAACAGCTCCGCTGGCAAACCCCGATTCTCTGGCAATATTTAAGCTGCCTGTCAGTTGGCAGAGCCCTGCTGGTGCCCGGCGCGGGGAGCAGAATAAGACCAGCTGAGCGCAGTAAGTTCCCTTTCAGCTTCTACCTCGAGTCGGGAGCTCCGTCGGGTTCGGGGCTGTGCCGGGCTGCTCTGGGCCCCGGTGGTGGCTGGAGGAGGTGGACGCACCTGGGAATGCTTTAAGAATGCCCTGAGGAGGCGTTTAGAGCGATGCGGTGCCGCCGGGTTACTCGAGAGCCACGTGGGCTGCGTCCCCCCGGCGCTGCTGATAAAGGGCCGGCTTCAGCGGCTTCATTTCMATGCCACGGATGTTCCTTCCTCACAATCTCTGGCGAGGAAAGCGCCGCCGCCTGTGCCAGGCACCGGGGGAGAGCGGGCTGTGAGCTGAATTCACAAAACGGGCAAAATTTCCACTGGGCCACGGCGGAGTGGGGATCTGGGAATCTGCTGCGTTTTCCTGGCCCGGAGGAGTTTGCCGGGCACCTGCCCAGCTCCGGGAATGTGCCCCGGAGCGCATCCGCCGTCCCTGGCTTTGCGAGCGGGCACGGCAGGTGCCTGCAGGGCTGTCCTGCCCCGCACACCTTTCGGAGGGACACGCCAGCCCTGTCCCACCCTGGTGGGTGCCACCGCCGCCCCTGTGCAGCTGAACCGCGGGGTGACCCAGGGTGGGCTTGGGCCATCCTTGTGGGTCCCTTCCAGCTCAGGACAGCCCCCGATTYCCCAATTCCCCGATCCTGTGGCCCTGCTCCACGGCTCCAGAGGTGGAAAGTGTCTTGAGATGGAAGGAAGCAGCGGTGCCAGAGGGAAGCTGGAGGAGTGGGAGTGGGGTTAGCAGCTTCCCCAGGCTGACATACCAAACCCTGTTTTTCCTTTCCTAGTCAGAGGTTACGCGTGCCAGTACAAACTCAGCAGCAGCCAAGACACATTGGCTCTTAAAGCGGTAAGATAGCGCTGGTCTGGCCATCAGTGCCCTGCATCCCTGCCAGGCAGGAGCTCAMCAGGAATCCACTGGGATCCAGGGGTTTGGAGAGCACAGGAAAGGCTCTGCAAGGTGCTGTGAGTCTCCAGACTCAGCCTGGTGCTACTCTCAACCAGATCATGGCTCTCTACCAGCTTTGGTGCTGGAGGCTGCTGAGTGGGGGTACAACTTCCAACTGTGGGAAGCCAGTGCTGGGATGGTTCCTGTCCTTGGGAACTCCTCCTTTGTTGCCTGACCTTTGGTACATGGATGAGCCCAGCGGTGCTGCAGGACACAGGGCAGGCCCTGCCCTCCTGAGCACCCCAGCACCTCCATCCTACGGCTCCTGCCAYTCTGGTCCCTCTCCTGGGTCACCCACCAAGGCAGGAGCATGGCTGGCCACTCTCTGGCCAAGTCCTGGGGCCACAGGTGAGCTGAGGGCAGGTTCAGCTGCAGCTCCACACCTGCTGGGTGTTGTGAAAGCTCTGGGACACGAGGCTGTCCCAGCTCAGAGGAAGAACTTGTCCGACCGCTTGTCATCTGAGYGTCCCAGCACCCCTCGCCACACCTTGTTCAGCTCAGCCCTGTGGCAGGGGGGAGCCTATAAGTGTCTCCTTACGGTGTGAGAGAGGCCAAAGGAGCCAGCCAGCGTGGGGGACAGGGAGCAGCAGACACCTGGCACGGGCGTGCGGTGACACCGGGGCTGGTGACGGCTCCTCGCTGGGGGAACGCTCTCCTCGGCTCAGCAGGGTAAGAGGAACCATCCCAAACCTGCTCCGTGTGGCACTGAGGGTTCCTTGGGGACCGAGAGCAGCCACTGCCGAGACAGGGACTGCCCGAGGTGTCCTCGGCTGCCACTCACAGTCTGTCCTGCTCTGCTCCTGGGGCTGAGCTGAGGGAAGGAGGAGATGGGAAGGAAACTGCATTAATTCAAACATCCGACCAACCTCCTTGCCTGGACTTTATCCTGCCCCTTCTGCCAAGGGGCAGCACCATGGGATGCTCCAGAGGACTCCAGGCAGCCCTTCCAGGGGTCCTCCAGTGGTGCCACACCTCAYCACCAGGCATTGCTGGAGAAGAAAATGGGGTTTTATCTTCCTTAGTGACAGGTTGCCGGTGTCTGTTCCTGATCAGGAGCAGAGGACAGTTCCCACTCGCTGGGACACCTGCCTGGCTCAGGAGGAGACCTCAGTGCTCTGCACGGGGTTCGAGCTCTCTCTGTGGCCAAGGAGGGCAATGCCAGCTCTGCAGGGCCRTTCATGTGCTGTCACATCCTGGTGGCCTGTGAGGGACACGTTTYTGGCAGCAGCTCCTCACTGGGGCCAGCCCTGCAGTGCTGCCACCATGGGCTCCTCGGGCTGGAACCCCCAGCTCTGCCACATCCTGCTCCTTCTCTCTGCCTGTTTTCACCTCTCATGCCCCCATTTCTCACCAGCTAGAATCCACCAACACCCCTGGCCTGCCTGCTGGCAGCATCTCCACGCCACAGAAAGGAGCTGTGCATGAAGGCAAATGACAGAGACAGGAGCCTTCCCCAGAGCTCTGGCACGAGCAGCACCTCAGCCAGAGCTGGAGCCAAGGACCCCAAAATCCTCAAGGAGCAGTCACCACCTTTSCCTGGCCATGTCCCCCATCCTTCCACAGGTGTATGCATCAGGAGCAGGGAGTGCTCAGCCYGCCCAGGAAGCCATGGACCCCACCAGCATCCCCCCAGCCTCTGTGACCCCCTCGTGGGATGTGTTCCCCCAGCAGACGCTGGAGCCCGTGGACATCGCTGTGCTCGTGCTCTATTTCCTCTTCGTCCTGGCTGTTGGGCTGTGGGTGAGCAGACTCCTGTTAAAAGCTTCACATGTGCCCTGTTATGCTGAAAAATGCAGCTGCTTTGGCCCCAAACTGTTTTGCTTTGGCTGGAATTGGGCTGCTTTTCCCTGGATTCAACTGAGCAAGCTGAAAGGGGGAATTTACAGGTCCTTCTCCTCTCCTCAGCCTGGGTCATGTCCTCACTGTCCCTGGGGAGGGCTGTGCTGGCCAAGGTTTGAGAACCCTTGTGAGGAAGAGGCTGTCTGACTATAAAGCATTGCTAACAATGATGTTTTGTTCATCCAGGAAGGAATTGCTGCCCTATAAATCACCTGTGCTTGTCCACAGGGCTCCTGTGAGCAGATGCCATAAATTAATGACATYGTCTATATATAATTAAGGCAGAAGGACATCCTTTGGCATGGCTTTTGTGACAGCAAAAGCAGAGGCTGGCTGTCGGGAGGCAGAGAGGAATAGCTGCTCCCTTTGAGAGGATGCCTTCGGGGTATTGCAGGGATCATCTCTGGGGAAGAGAGGCCCAATGCTGAGCATTCCTCTGACTGCACCTAATACCCGGGGATTCCACAGCTCTTGTCCAAAATTGCTCACCTTCCTTTCTGCCCTGGAGAGGTTCAGTTTTGCTTTCCACAGAAAACTTTCCATCAGGGCGCTGGGATGATAGAAATCTCGGAGTGTGGCTCAGGGATCCTCATCCCCCAGGATTCCCCAGCAGCAGCAGCAAACCCTTCTCTTCACTCTGACAGCAGCTCAGAGTGTCCCATTGGGAAACCTCGGGGTGACGCCCTGAGCCCGTGTCCCCTCTCTGTGCCCGCAGTCCATGTGGAAGACGCAGCGCAGCACCGTCAAAGGCTATTTCCTCGCCGGGGGACAGATGGTCTGGTGGCCGGTGAGTAGCCCTGTGCTCACCCTGCCCGTGGTGCTGAGGTGCAGCCACACTGACAAACACATCTGCCCGAGCACAGCCCGTTTCTCTAACAGGAATAAACAAACAAATTGTGACTCCCATGTTTAGCAAGGGCTCAGTTTCACGTTGGCATTTTTCCCCCAGATTTGAGGCTGAGGAAGTGGAGCAGATGCAGGGCGAGCTCCAGCCTAATACCTCACAAAACCTGGCAGCTTCTGGAGATTTCCAGAATTCCCTGGGTTTCCACCATGGCCACAGCTTTRTGCTGAGCCCATTTGCTGGCTGGGGTGTCTTGTCTGGGCTGGGCTGGTCCCTCAGTAGGTGCTGATGCCAGAATCTAACATTTCTGCCTGTTTTCCCCACCTTTTCTGCTCACGCACAAGAGAATAGATGCTTTGGAAGCAGGTTGGTCCCAAACATGCCCACAAATTGGCAGTGAATGGTGGAAGAAGATGGAGAGACGGGCCACAGCCACTGAATTTGTAGCCAAAAGAACAAGGTGGCAGAGGCTGCCAAGGATTTCATGTCCTCAGTGGTCAGGAGAGGGAGAACAACTTCCCCGTGCTCTCCCCAGGCTGAGAACGATGCCCTGTGGCAGRGCCAGAGCTGATTTCTCTCTTTCTGCAGGTGGGTGCATCCCTGTTTGCCAGCAACGTGGGAAGCGGCCACTTCATCGGGCTGGCAGGGTCGGGAGCTGCCGCGGGGATCGCGGCCACAGCCTACGAGTGGAACGTGAGTGACCCTGCCCGAGCCCCACACCAGGGCACTGCCAGCTCCACACTCMCATCCTGGGCTCAGCTGGGTGTCCCTGTCCCACCTGAGCCCCTCTGACCTTCCCTTCTCTTCCCTTTGCAGGGGATGTTCTGTGTCCTGGTGCTGGCCTGGCTCTTCCTGCCCATCTACATCGCCTCGGGGGTAGGTGTGGGATGCTGTGTCCATCGGGGTGGGTGGGATTTGCTCCCTCCTGCTGCTCCTGCACAGCCTGGGGCCGCTCTGGTGGCCTGGCTGGGGKGACAGAGCTGCTGCCTGGGGGCTCAGAGTGCTCCCAAACTGCTGGCAATGAGCAGAATGTTCCATGTCCCCAGCAGAGGAATGGTTCACAGGGAGCCCAGGCAAAGCCAGTGCTTGCTGAGAGATAAACACCAGCCCGGGGCTCTTGTGCTCCTGTACCAGTGCAGRCACCCACACAGCTCTGTGAGAGCCCTTGGCAGCTCTGGGAATGACCCCGGGAATGTCCCACCTTCCCCAACTCTGTGTCTCTCTGCAGGTGACGACCATGCCAGAGTATTTACGGAAACGTTTCGGAGGCAAAAGAATTCAGATATTCCTGGCCGTTCTCTACTTGTTCATCTACATCTTCACCAAAATATCAGTAAGTAGGAAAAAAAGGAAAATGGATTGGATTATTGGATTTCATTCAYTTTGGAAATGTGTGCTGGGGGGGTTGAGGCTGAGAAATGCAACCCATGGCACTTGCTGGATGTGCAGAGAGGGGTTTGTTATCAAAATGCCCAAGGAGGAGAGACTCTGGTTGTTTTGGGAGCCCACACAAAGAAGAGTAGCTCCTTTTTTTCCCCCAGTTAGCACCTAAGCACTTGTTACAGCAGGAGGAACTCCTGTCAGTGTCCTGAGCAAGAGCCCACGCACAGGTGGGGCTGTAGCTGTGGGTGTGGTGGTTGTCTCCAGTGTCTCCCCTTTGTCCCTTTGTCACCTGTGCACACCCCTGCTGCTGCTGTGGCAGGATGGAGGGAGACACAGGGGCTGGGACAGGTTTAGAAGAGAAGTGCTCAGTCCTTTATTGCACCTGCTTGAATAAATAACTGAACTGAGCCTTGCACAACTCCTYGGTGGCTGTTCATTAACTGCCAGCCAGGGCACGGAGCCGTGAAAGCAGATGGGTCCCTGCTGGGCTTTTTCCTGTGCACACAGGGCCAGAGTGGGACACGGTGTCTGACCCTGCCTTTGAACTGCCCACAATTTTTGACAAGAGCTTGGAATGCCGGGACAAGGGGGAATGGCTTCCCAGTGCCAGAGGGCAGGGACAGATGGGATATTGGGAAAAAATTCCTGGCTGGGAGGGTGGGGAGGCCCTGGCACAGGATGCCCAGAGAAGCTGTGGCTGCCCCTGGATCCCTGGAAGTGCCCAAGGCCAGGTTGGATGGGGTTTGGAGCAGCCTGGGACAGTGGCAGGGAGTGGAATGGATGGGCTTTAAGGTCCCTTCCAACCCAAACCATTCCAGGATTTATGAAATGCAAGTCCTGGGGTTCCAATGGCACTGATGGGGAAGGCTCAGCTTCTCCAGACAGAAGTGCCCATGTGATGGGATCTCTGGCAGTGCAGTTCCTGAATTCAGACTGTTTTACACCTGCCTGTCCTCCCACACTCAGCCCTTTGCCTGCCCCAAAGTTCTCCTGACCCACAGCATTTTCACGGAGCTGCAGAGCTGACAGGGCAGGGCTGGGCCAGCCCCGGGGACACTTTTGCTGCTGATTTCTCTGTCCCCATGGCAGCAGGGAGGAACTCCCAGGCTGGAGCCAGCGTGTGGATTAACAGGGATGTTCTGTGGGGGGAGATGCTGTGGGGGCTGTGGGGTCATGAGCTGTTCCAAGCCAGGCTGGTCCTGGCAAAGGGGATGGTTTGGAGGGCTCARTGTGCACCCTGTGACCCGAGTGGTCAGTGCACTGGTGTGACTGTGCTGTTGTGCAGGTGGACATGTACGCTGGGGCCCTGTTCATCCAGCAGGCCTTGCACTGGGACCTGTACATCGCTGTGGCCGGGCTGCTGGCCATCACTGCCGTGTACACCGTGTCTGGTGAGTGCTGGGGACAGGCTGGTGCTGACCCTGACACTGACCCTGTCCCTAACCTGCCACTGACCCCACTGCCCCTGCCCTGCTGAGACATTCCAATGTCCAAGGCCAGGCTGGACAGKGTTTGGARCACCCTGGGACAGTGGRAGGTGTCCCTGCCCATGSCAGGGGTGGCACTGGATGAGCTTTAAGGTCCTTCCAACCCAAACCATTCCAGGATTTTATGATTTATGCCATGCACTATGTCCTGCATTCYCAGCAGTCTGGTTTTGCCATGAGTATGGGTACTGGGGTGGAAAAGCAGCTGTAAACTCATCTTTTTTAGAAAAAATTGCCAGCTGAGAGTAGATGAACCCCCCTCAGAGGCTAACCCAGGTGGGTGCAGATCAGCTSTGCCTTAAGGAGAAGCTCTGCCAAGGCATTTCAGGATACATTTTCCTTGTTTTCCTGGGGCTCCGGAGGTGCGAGGGATTTACACCACAATGAGCCGTGTAATGCGGAAAGACTCCAGGCTTGGATGCCCTTTCAGGGCTTAGGAGTGGCCAAATGGAAAACAGCCATGCACGGAGCAAGGAGAAATCCCAAATAAATAAAGGTTATTCCTTTCCCACTGCTCACCCCCAGTGATGAAACATCACAACCCCTTTTTTTTTTTTCCTCCTTTTTCAGCTTGGGCTTTGTTTTAGAGCTTTTCCATGTATTTCCCGTAGAATTACTTCTGCTTTTGGCTTTTAGTGACAAAATGGTGACTCATGATGACTCAAACCCTGAGAAATTCCAAAGTCTCACTGSCCAAACTTCCCCCCCAGCATGGACAGAACCCTCCAGCCAGGCTCAGGCTTGGCTTGTGCTGCTGGGCAAGAACTTGTGCCAAGTGTGAGCTGCTGTTACAGAACAARCCCAGTTTATCRCAGTTTGTGCCTCTCTGCTCTCCCAGGTGGCCTGGCAGCTGTGATCTACACTGATGCCCTGCAGACCCTCATCATGCTCATCGGGGCCGTGTCCCTCATGGTCTTCAGTGAGTGTTTTCCTGGGGGTTCGTCACTAAAACCATGACAGAAGCTTCCCCAAGTTAAATATTAGGGAGAAATCCTTCCCTGACGGGGTGCCCAGAGAAGCTGTGGCTGCCCCTGGATCCCTGGAAGTGTCCAAGGCCAGGCTGGACAGGGCTTGGAGCACCCTGGGACAGTGGAAGGTGTCCCTGCCCATGGCAGGGATGGGAATTGGTTGGGCTTTAAGAGCCCTTAGAAGCCAAACYATTCTGGGGTTCTGTGATTCCACAGGAGAGGCAGCAGCTCCTCCAGCCAGCACTGAGTGTCTGCATTCCCCAGCCCCATGTGAGAGCCCAGAGCTTTAAAGAATCCCTGTGGAACATCCCCCACAGCAAACCAGAGACTGGAATYAGAGTCCTGACCCGGGGCACGCAGTAACAGCTTCTCATGACCCATTTCAGGTTTTATTGAAGTTGGTGGCCTTGAAGGCTTGCAGGCAAAATACTTCAGTGCCATTCCYAGCATCCGCAAGGAGAACAGCAGCTGTGGCTTGCCCAGGAAAGATGCTTTCCACATCTTCCGAGATCCTGTGAGCTCTGACCTGCCCTGGCCAGGAGTTTTGGTGGGAATGACCATCCCATCCCTGTGGTACTGGTGCACAGATCAGGTGCGTGCCTGCTTGTTCCTTGGGTTGGTTGAATGTGATTACAAATATGGGGTTGTGGCCTCACCTGGACTGATTTCCTCTTTCTGATGGGTATCATTAGTAAAATCTGATTTTACCATCAGTAAAACCATATGGTTAAGTCCTAAAGAAGGAAAACTTGATACGTACAATGAACATTAGTTATCACCTCCATGGAAAAAGGGGTAGGAATGTGTTTGTGTGTTAATACCAGTCTATAAAGAAGTGATTTGTTTGTTTCTTTGCTTTTTTAACTTAATCCTTTTCCTCCTTGTGAACCACCTGTGAATTTCTTCTTTCACGTTTCCTTTGGTCTGGCTCCCATCCCTCCTAATGACACCACCAGAGCCAGGGACTTGAAGCCCTAAGCCACCTCCTGATGTTCAGTTTTGTTTTCTTGCTCACTTACTTAACCCTGCTCATTTCAAGCTCTGTCCTGGTCTTTGGGTTTTAGTCCAGGTCTTTGTCCTGGACTTCTCCACAGGGTCAGGGAAGTCCCCAGTGCATGAAGAATAGAAAATCCTGGGCAGGGGTAGCTGAGGTCAGATTCTGGAGCACAGCGTCCTCCCAGGACTGGCTGCGATGGCACAAGCTGTGCCTTCCAGGGTTGGATGTCTGAAAGGACACAGGATCCAAAGCACCAACCCCAGAGCCWCAGCCAAGCTCTGTGATCACTCTCTGAGACTTCCAGAGTTCACTGGAGATCAAAGTTGGGATCTCTCCATCCCAGCCAACTCCTGCTGCTATCAGCCAACCAAACCCATTCCTTCATTCCTAGGTCATTGTTCAGAGGTCCCTTGCTGCCAAAAACCTTTCTCACGCCAAAGGAGGCTCTTTGATGACCTCCTACTTGAAGATTTTGCCCCTCTTTATGATGGTAATGCCAGGCATGATCAGCCGGGTTCTCTTCCCAGGTAAGTGCTGAGGAGAGATCTCTCCCCTCTCTCTGRCTGTGCCGACTCCCTGGAGCTGGAGCAGCTGCTGAATAAGCTAAAAAGGTTCTAATGCATCAAATGCGCAACACATGAGGAAATTTTCTTCCAGTGAGAAGCTGGAGGATGCAGATCATCCCTCCCAGAGCAGCCCTGGACATCCCTGTGCTGAGATAGCCCCGTGTCATTTGCTGGAAGCTCCCCAGGCTGTCCAGTACTGCCCTTAGAAAGCAGCTTAGGACAGTCAGCAGAGGAACTTGTTCAGAGACTCTGGTTTATTGTGGCTGSCAATGCTGCCTCTCACTCCCAAATGCTTATTTCAGATCTGGTGGCTTGTGCAGACCCGGACATTTGCCAAAAAATCTGTGGCAACCCCTCAGGCTGTTCTGATATTGCTTATCCCAAGCTGGTGTTGGAGCTCCTGCCTGTAGGTAAGAGCCTGGTGATGGTTCTGGCACTGCTGGGGGTGGCACATGGCAGCCACAGGTGCCTGGGAGGGGAGCCCAGAGAGAGAAATACCCTGGAACTGCCATTTCAGTGGGGTTTGTGTGGGACAAACCTATCACTGTCATTTTCATTTCGAGCTAAAACTCGTTTTAGCCCACAGAAGACCTCGAGGCCACCCTGCAGCGGAGCTACTGCAGATTCCTCAGGGTGGCTCTACTTCTCCTTATTCCCAGGGCTCCGGGGCCTGATGATGTCAGTGATGATAGCAGCCCTCATGTCCTCCCTGACTTCCATCTTCAACAGTGCCAGCACCATTTTCACCATGGACCTCTGGAAACACTTCCGCCCTCGGTGCTCGGAGTGGGAGCTCATGATCGTTGGCAGGTGGGGAAAACTGGGATGAGTATCAGAGCCTGAGTGCTGGACACACATCTGGCCACAGCTGCTGAGGTGACACGCCCTGCACAGGCTCTGTGGTTGTGGGACACCTCGGTGGGATTCTCACACTCAACAGCTTGAAGAGGAGGGCCTGAGCTAACAGGAACGGCCCCTTTGTGTCACACAGGGTCTTYGTGCTGCTGCTCACCGTGGTGTCCATCCTGTGGATCCCCCTGGTGCAGGCTGGCCAGGGCGGGCAGCTCTTCATCTACATCCAGTCCATCAGCTCGTACCTGCAGCCGCCCGTGGCCATGGTGTTCATACTGGGCTGCTTCTGGAGAAGGGCAAACGAGAAGGTACCGACCCTGCTGGCYGGAGAGCAGCCCTGCATCCCGGCTGGATGCTGCTCCCACACGGAATCCCCTTCCTTCCTTCCTTCCCAGGGTGCCTTCTGGGGGCTGGTRGTGGGGCTGCTGCTGGGTGTTGTCCGCCTGGTGCTGGACTTCATCTACCCCGAGCCCCAGTGCGGTGACCCSGACAGCCGGCCCGGCGTGGTCAAGTACATGCACTACCTCTACTTCTCCATGGTGCTGGCGGCCATCTCCACCCTCACCGTGCTCGTGGTCAGCGTGGCCACCGAGCCCCCGGCCCCCGAAATGGTGCGTCACCCCCTCTGCTCCTTTAGCCCTAAATGCTTTGCAGGATGCCCCATGCTTCATCCCTGGGGAGAAATCAGCTGGAGATGGAAGCCTCCATTTATTCCTGACTTAGGGTCACACCTGTAGCAGTGACCCTTCCTCTGCTCCAGCATCTTTGCTGCCTTTTCTGATTGGGGGCCCATAAATCCCACCCTGGAAACTGGTCAGCAGTAGATTCTACCATGAGCTGTTGTTATTCGAGCATGTGTGTTTAATCCATGACAAAATAGCCTTTTCCCCTCTATTTTCCAAGCAATTCCAGCTTCTGGGTCATCTTTACCAACTCTCTTACTAACTTAGCGAGGAACCATTTTTACTTGCAGAAAAGAGAACCCCAGGGCAGAGAGCACATCTCCTCTGGAACAGGTTTGTGCCAGTTTGACTATTTTCAGTAGATGTTCTGGTGCTGAGGCTGCACTGAGGGCAGAAAGAAGGGGCACAGGGGCTTCAGAGCTCACACAGCAGCACAGGTTCTTGCTTCAAGACAGGACTAACCCTAAACTCAGAACCCCCCAGAGGAGATACCTGGAGGTGTGTGATCAGTCCAGACAGCACTTGYCCACCCTGTAACAGTATTTCCTCATCTCCAACCTGAATTTTTTCAGCTTTATGTGGTGCTCATCCTCTCTATTCTCCCTGCCACTGAGAACATCCCTCTATAATGAATCTTAGCTATTAGAAGAAAAAAGCCCTATTACCCACCTGCTGTCTCTTCTCTTAGCACCCCCATTTCTCTGAGCCTGCCGTCCCTGGCCACAATTTCTGTTCTTTTTATYCCTTCCTGACCTGCTCTTAGTGTGYACCCAGCRATGGCCCCACAYGGAGAAATCCCTTCAGTACAGACCTTACAGACTCATCCTTCTGAGCTGGAGGACAAAGAGCTGTCGTGTTCCAGATAATCCAACCCAGAGTGGCCACAGCAGCGCCTGTGGAGCCCTTGGCTGTGCCCTGCTCCCTCCAGGCAGGAGGGCGGCTTTCGGCCGTTCTTGGCGATCTCTCAGCCGAGGCAGTCCCTGAGCCCCGGGACAGCACAGCAGTTTCTTTAACACCACTCTTCATGCCATCAGATAAGTCGGCTCACCTGGTTCACACGTGGGGATCCTCCGCCCAAGCAGGAGCTGGCAGCCAGCCCCGGCGCCGCCGCTGCCAAGGACCCGGCCGCTGTGCAGCTGGAGCTGAGCACTGCTCCTGAGAATAGTTCAGATGATAACAAATGTAAGTGGTCGTGCTCAGTAACCCCAAACCTCACAGCCCCTGGCGTTCCTAATGGCTTGGAAGACAAGGAACGTTAAAACTCCTTCCTCTGGAATTCTGTAGCTTCAGGGTGTGCTAAAGGAATCACAGAATGAAAGAATCGTAGAATATGCTGATTGGGAGGGACCCGTAGGATCAAGTCCAACCCCTGGCCCTGCAGAGATCCCCCAACAATCCCACCCTGTGCATCCCTGGSAGCGCTGTCCAAATGCTCCTGGAGCTCTGGCAGCCTCRRRGCTGGGACCATTCCCTGGGGAGCCTGGWCAATGGCCAGCACCCTCTGGGGAAGAACCTTTGCTGGATATTCAACCCAAACCTCCCCGGGCCCAGCTCCAGCCTTTCTCTGGGTCCTGTCCTTGTCACAGAGAGAAGAGATTGGAGCTGCCCCTCAGGARGAGCTGCAGAGTGCAGTGAGGTCTGACCTCAGTCTCCTCTTGTCCAGGGGAAAGATGCTTTGCCTGACATTTTTCCTAAGCAGGAGTTTGGTTTCTTTTCCAACTCTCGATGGCATTACAAAAGCTTGAAATGAAGGAGCTGGATGGGATACAGAGCCATGGCTGTTATCCCGTGCCAGTGACTGGTGCCATGGCACCTGCAGCCAGAACTGTTGGAAAAGGGGAGGGTGGAGGACAACACAATTATGTTGATGAAATTCCCTTTCTGTTTTTCAGCGGTGTTTTCTGATCGGCTCTAGCAGCAGGGAGGACCCAGAGCCCTGGGCCGAGTTCTTGACAGATCAGTGAAGGAGGATTTGCATTTTTTAGAACTTTTACTTGTCGGTATTAGGTACAGCCACGGGCAGAACTCCMTGTGCATTCTGCAGCGATGATTCGCATCCCTTGTTTTTGCCAGGCTCAGCCCATGTTTATGTAACGCTGCAGCTTCTGCTSTGTGTTCCTTTGATCTGTAACAAGCTGCTCTAAGTTAATGAGTTACGGTGCAGCTCCCCCGCTGCTGGGAAGTCTCACACTTGTTGGATGTGAGCGGTGCCTTCCCAGCATTAAATCATGTGTGTCCCAAAGCGCTGGGGAAATCCAGCTTAGAGGTGTGGCAGRGAGGCTGCGGGCACCAAGCAGCTACAGCTCAGTTTTGAGGTTTGATTTATCGTTACCATGGCTTAGAATGCTGGGAAGAGGGAAAAGCAGAACCTGAGCCTGGAGCTCCAGGGAGGATGGGACTGGTCCTACAGCCCCAGAGATGCTGACTGGAGGGGTCCCTGTGTAGTGAGCGTTCCTGTAGAGACCACGGGCATGTTTCTGCATCAAACCCTGTGCACAGGAGCACGAGCCGTTCCTGGGACTCGCTGTGCTGGAGACTCATCCCTCACTGGGGCCTCTCGTTGCAGGTGCAGCTGAGGCCAAGGGCAGCTCCAAGCTGCTGAGCACCGTCCTGTGGCTCTGCGGGATGGAGCGCAGGCAGGAGAGTGCCGAGAGTGCGCCCAAACCCGAGCCCCTGCCYGTGGCTTCCCTGGAGGAGAAACCGCTGGTGAAACACGTCCTGAACATCAACCTGCTCCTCTGTGTGTGTGCCGGGGTGTTCCTCTGGGCGTACTTCGCATAGCCAAGGGGATGCCAGGCCACACGACATCAACTAACTTTAATTGGTGTAAATATTAATGATTAGCAGAGGGTTAATGCAATTCTTAATGCTTTCTAAATTTTATTTCTTTATTTAAGAAGACAGACCTGCCTCCCTAATCCTTTTCTTATTTCTAATGGGGGCCTGGCTGTGTCTGGGGCCAAGCACTTGGCACTGGCACCATCAGACCCCGACTGGCACCAACGAGCTGAGGAAGGTTGGTTTGGTTATTTTAAATATTTAATTTTGCTCTTTGGCCTTAGAGCACTGCCTGGAATTCAGGAAGCCTGGATTCTCTTCCTATTTATGCCTCTATAACCAGCTACAACCACTTGGTTCAGCTCCTCCAGCCTTGAGGGACAAGGGACACCTCGAGTGGCCRGAGCAGAGCCAAGGGCTGTTGTCTGGGCCCTGCTGTGCCTCTGGCTCAGCTGTGCCCGTTCAGCTCCTTCCCTGTGTGCAGTGAGTGCTGATGGGCCCGTCTGGGAGCTCTGGCTGAGTTACYATCACTCACACTCCAAGGGTGACACCAGCACCCAGCATGGAACTGCCCCAAAACTGCTGCGGGGCCACCTGAAGGATCTGGACCAGCCAAACCCACCAGAACCCAAGAGCCTGGATTGCTTCTCTTCCTGGCAGAGGTGCCCAGTGGCAGCCCCCATAGCCTGGGCACCCACAGCTGTTCCAGGAGCACCTCAATGGAGAACCCTRGGCCAGGAGCACCGAGCGCTGTCACCAACCACTGTCACCCCTGTGGCAAGGGGTGGGCTGGGGACCATCACCCACCCTGGCCCCACAGCCTCGTGCAGCTGCAGAGAAACATTAAAGAGTGAAAGCTGGTCCCTGCCTGCCTGGAATCTTTGGGGATGGGGGGCTGCCAAGACCTCGGGCCCCATGCCCATGTTGGAGGCTCCTGGAGCCCCTCCCCTGCCCTCAGTCCCTATAGACCCTGTTCCCACTCCCCAGGTTGCTGGCACTTCCCAGAGTTCATTAATTGTTGCAGGATCATAGCAAAACTCACACACAGAACTGACAGCACTGTGTGTGCAGGGAGCAACAACAGGCTCCAAGGAGCAGGAACACCTGGAAAGCTGAAGCAGCCCCCAGAACCAGCAAATACTCTTTTATTAAAATAGACATAAATGGAATTGGTACCTGGGGATTSTTCCTGAGTACGTGAAACACTGCTGGAAACCCTGGGGGAGACAGGCACTGCAGTTTGGGGCATAAACATCAAAGTCAGTGACAAGACTGGAGTTTGTGGTTCACCAAACTGAATTTACAGTTACAAACATTTATTACAGGGAGAGTGTGGTGACAGGGGAGAGAGCCCTTAAGTGCTTCCACTGAAGTCCTTAAGGGAMAACCAAAGTGAGCAGCCACTGACTCCAAGCTACACAGTCCAAGGGATTACTGTGACCTCCAGGACCCACTGGAAGCAACAAAACTAGAATAAAGATGCCTTAAGTTGACAAAAAACAATCTTTAATTTTATAAATGTTCACCCAACTGCTGAATCCAAACAGGTGTTCCAAAATTCATTCAAAATYCAACCGTTTTCAACAAAAGCACAAACCCCATTTTCATGGTTTCCTTGTGAAACAGTTGCCAGTTGCACATGAACAAAGCAGGTTAATACAAATAACTATGAAATCAGGGTAAGTACTGATCCTAAGTAGCAATGAAATGATTAAAGAGAAAGGAAGTTCCTCCTACAGCACGACAGTCCTTCAAGGCACTGGATGCATCCACAGTTCCACAGGGTGACTGAGAACCAGCAGTCACCACCAGCACTAGGGCAGGGGTTTGGTTCACGGCTTGAGGGGAATCTGCAGCAAATCCGAGAGGAAATGTCCCTTGGGAGGCAGCTCCTGGTATGGGCTAAGAACTACAAATAAACTCTAACCGTGCCATGAGAAGGATTATTTCCGTAATACAGACATGCACTTTAAATAACTAATGCTCTGCTTCTTACTCTTTTGGAATTTCTGCTAATACAACCTGTATCAGCACTGATCACGCTTCCTAGGCAAGTTCCTGCGGGAATTCATTCCTTCCATCCAAGAGTTTGAAAACCGTTGTCCAGACCCAGATCATTAAACTTCTTCTGAGGGCAAAACCGGAGCTTGGCCAAAGRTTGGGCTCGATTTTCCGAGAGGTCCTCCCCAACCTCAGCGATCCTGGAATCACTGTCCCCATGATGCACCGGTCCCAACTCCACACAGTTCTGTCACATTGCCAGAAGAAGCTTTTCCCTGGTAGGTCTGAGGGTTTTCCCCCGGGAGAGGAGCCCTGGGAAGCTGGAGCACCCTGGTCACAGCGCGGTGCTCTCCGTGTCATTGTCAATGTCCAGCAGGATGTGGTTGTGCAGCTCTCTGCCTGCCGGCTCTGCAGGAAGCTCTGAAGGAGGGGTTGGAAGTGGTTCTGGAATACTGGAATTAGAGTCTGCACAAAAAGGGAACAGCAAGTTTAGCAGCCGGGCCAGGGCCGGCTCATTCACTGGGGAATTCCTGGGCATTATTTCCTTAGACAGAGAAAGGAAAGCAAAGATCAACGAAGGCTCTTGCAACAGARCTGGCCTCTGTGGGCACAAAGGGCTGAGCCCAACTGGACAGCYTGGACTGCTTCTCCTACAGATCTTGGTTTAGTCCTGGACAAAGTAGCAGAAACCCACTCCTTCCTGAAGAAGGGAGGACAGCGAGTCTGATTTAGGATCAGATTCCTCAATACCCCTGGACAGCTACTCTGGATTTTCATGTCAAAATACTCAGCAAAATAACTGGGCACCTAAATCATCTGCAAGGGAACACCACCCCTGTCTCTGAGAAACAACAGGAACAAGGATGGTGTCAAAAAGAGGCAGAAGTTATTTAAACGAAATGCAGAGTAAACCTGTCTCCTGTATAAACAGGGCATGTGATGGCCTTTGCCTCTTCCAAGGAAAGGAGAATTTAGTTCAAGGTAAGGTGTCCAAAAAGGACCACAAATTGCTGCATCTCTGGTGACTGACTGCCCTGGCAGCTAGAATTATCAGACCAGAAAAATCCCTAGCAGCTCAAGAAAAAGGTAACTGAAAATCTCGTCAGAATTTTAGAAAGCTGATTTATAATAGGCCATGACGTCCCTTACTACAATCCAGCAGCTGCTCCACATAGGAAGTAATTTAGATCACTTAAATCAACAAAAAAATCCAAATAAATGCCTTGTTTTCAAGCACAGGAGGTGCAGACAGGCATCCTAGAGAGACTGGGATTCATAACTCAAGCATGATGTCCTGAAGTTAACCCAGAAGTTACTGTAGAAAAGCTCAGGTTGAAGGCTTCTGAGCTGAATGCCCTGGAAGAGGGGAAAGCAGCCATTGAGTGCAGCCTCCCCTGCTCCTGAGCCCCCCACAGCCTGCAGGGATCTGTGTTCTGGGATACTGCCACACAGAGCTGGAATTCCACCCTCCTCTGGCCTGGCACTGAGCAGGAAGTTAAAACACAGAATCCCGGAATGGTTTGGGCTGGAAGGSACCGTAAAGCCCACTAAGTCCCTCCCTGTGCCATGGGCAGRGACACTTCCACAAACCCAGGGTGCTGCAAGCCCCTGGAGCAGCTGCTCTGGGATGCTGTGACAAGGAAGGAGTGTTTGTGACACAGGACAGTGCAGTGACATCTGATACAGGAGAAGCCTCTGCAGGGAACACACCAGTTCTGCATTTTTGTACATGGAGACAGCACAAGGTGAGAGTGGCCAGGGAGACACCGAGAGCTTCACATTCTGCTCTCCAACACTTTAGTGGGTTAATGGGAGCAGCAGCCGCCCCTGTCTGGCCATGCCCGAGGGACACACACAGCAGGGCACTGGGGTGGGTTAGTAGTTAGCACACACATCATTAGCAATTAGCAATTAGCAACAGTGTCGGCCAATCAGGGGCCTTTTCCTTACCATTGCACTTGCCAATACAGTTCCTACTGAATGCTGGTCAAACATCTGGATTATTTAATAAAACCTTTGATTAGAATATTCTAGGGCTTCTTAATTTAATACCATAAATAGAATTTGAGGCATTATTAAGTCCAGTACATGGACAAAGGAGTCAACAGCATCCTGAGAACAGTTCAGAATTCCTGTTCTGGGATTATGATGAGTTTTGCTGGCACCCTAATTTTGGCTTCTGTTGTTCCTGCGGTCCACTCGTTAAGGTTCAAATTAAAAACAGCAATTGCACATTGTGAATTAGTGAGTCTGTGAGTGCTTGTATGTGCAGGTGTGAATATTAGAGCAGATACTCTYATGTGACAGGTGGTGGTGTTAATTCAGAGTGTTAATCCTTTAAAAACACACTGATCTGGGAAAGGTGGATGCTTTAGCATGGAGGGTACTGCTGGAGGTGAGCCTGAGTGTCACTTCAACCCCTCCCCAAGGGGATTTCAGCAAACCATGTTGCATCTCCTAGGTCCCTTCACCAGTTGAGGAGAGAATCCTTTCCCAGCAGCTTTCCCAGTTTTCCTGCATGGCAGCTTCCACACTGTGTTTACAGCACACACCTGGCCCATTTGCTACGGTTTGCACTCAGCTCTGGCACGTGCTTGCCTTGCCCAACTCTAATGAAGCAACCCCAGCTGGATGTTAATTAGAAGACAAGGATTTCTCCAGTTACACGGGGTAAAACAAACCCTCCCTGTCTGCTGTAATTTAAGCAATTTCCTCAGAACCAGAAAAACCCTAAAATGAAAAAAAAAAATATAGCCAAACTACGGAATACTTAAAAATTAAGTCTTGAAGTTTGACTCATTAGCACAGCTGCCGCTGTTAATTTAACTGTAAAGTGCTGTCAAGATTCAGTGCCCAGCCTTACTTCTGACTTCAGCCCAGGAATGAATTATCCTTGTATTTTAAATATACTGACAAAAGTACAATCAGGAAAAGTCAGTTATTTTAAAAAGCAAAGCTATTTTTTAGTGGTTTAAGCAGCTCTTTTACTGCKAGTTTCATCATGGAACCCCATATTGGGCAGGGACACATTTTGCTATCCCAGGCTGCTCCGAGCCCCAGCCAACCTGGCCTTGGACACTTCCAGGAACGGGGCAGCGACAGCTTTTCTRGGCAACCTCTTTCTCCAATTAACAAAAACCCCAAACCCAAACTATTTCCAACCTGACTTCTCAATCCACTATAAATTTCAGTGTCCTTGCTGCAAACAGGCAAATCTTGAGCTAACTCAGGCAGGCAGCCCTGACTCCCCCAGCCTGYTGTGCAGGCACTGCAGCATCCCCAGGCCTGAGCAGTGGGAAGTGGAGGTGAGGATGAGCTGGGACTGAGCAGACAGAGCCATTAGTGAGGCTGGGAAGCCAACGTGCCACAGTGCAGGAGCTGCTGGGGCTGTTTTACTGCAAGTTTAGTCATAGCCTGGCTTTTGTCAAATAAACTCCAAATGGTAAAAAATAACTGCAAACCTAAAGTGAGAGCTACATTAAGRTGTAACCATAAWCTACCAAATTGTAGGAAWAATCATACTTGMCTGCACTGAGGAGAACAAGCATGTTGGAAATGGGTCACTCATTACACCTGATTTGGGGACTAATTCTGGGGCCCTAGTGTCCAGTGTTACTTTTTTACAGGGATTTAAGGAATAACTTTAATGTTCACAGGCCTATTACAATGAAGCAGCAGAGGCCTTAAACCCTCTTGCAGACAGAATGCTATGGAGGGATGAGAACACAGAGTTGGCAGAGCACAATTCCAAGCGCATGTCCGAACTCAAGCTACAAACAGGAGCGGTTTAGCTGCAATTACAGTTTCTGTGAGTACAAACCTTATTCGCAGTAACCATCCCCACCTGTGAAGGCATTGGGGTAGAGCTGTTAGGCAACAGAATTGATACTCTGCATTCCAACACATTAGTCTAATTCTAGAGAAGCTGCAGTGTCATGGGAAAGTTTCAACCATTATTAATTATAAGTAGATTTAAAAGCATTAGTCTCCCACACTCAGTATCCCTTCCTTCAGAATTTCCCAGAATAAGCAGTGACTCAGCAGGAGAACATTCCAAAAWCTGCTGGTTTTGAATGGCCTCAGCAATTACATTTCAAAAAAATAAACTTTATTAACTATCTTTATTAAATTAACATTATCCCTATCAAATGGGTAACTTTGCTTCATGAAGTTTCTGTGAAAAGATRRAAGTTTCTCTTTACTTCATGATTGYCTTAAAACAAAGATTGCACTTAAAATGTGAAGCTCTGTAAATACTGACCTAAGAAACACAGTTTAGTACAAGTGATTCTTCAGCTTCTGGATGTCCAGCTTAAAAGCACATCAGAAGCCCCTGTTCTCATAAGGTAAAAWCATTCTCTTCATGTTTTGCCTATTAGAACACGTGTCAATGACCACTTCTGCCCTTTTCTTATCTCAGTATGTGCTGAAATCCACTATCCTTGGCTACATCTTCTCCCTCCTCTAAATATTTGCTTTTTGGCAACAGATGTACAAGCAGAATTGACTGCCAAGAGGCTGAGCTGGAGACAGCCCCAGCGAGCTGCTGTCACAGTGTTCCGCTTCCAAACAGGAAAAAAATAAAGTTCATCTCCACTTGCCCCTAAACGCTTCTGCCTTGGGAATGACACCCGTGCGTGCAGAGCAGCTGGGTGGGCATTTAACTGGAAATGAGCTGTTGAGTATTTCAGCTGTGATTTGTGCTTTTCAGTTTCCCCCCACATTAACTCCCAGCTACAGGCACTATTTTCATCACTGCCAATCCCCGAGGAGACACYGGATAGGGAAGGATCCACTCACCTGTGACTATTTTGGAAGCTGTTTGCGTGGGATTTGCAACCATCCCATCTCCAGGCAGCTGAGAGGGAGGGTGAGGCGGAGGGGGGACACTGGGTCTGTTCCTGGGCTTGGGCACGGGCCGTGGCCGGGGCAAGGTGCCACTCTGAGGTAAACAGGGAGCCGGGCAGGGCTCCGGAGGCGCCGGGGAGCTGCCGGGGTGCTTCCCCAGCGGGGGCGTGTCGGGCGGAGTCGGAGTCTGCGGGAGGGAGGAACAGGGCTGCTCTGGTCCGTGCTCACTGGGAGATGCTTGGCTGCTGCCTTTGGGCTGCAGGGGAGGAGTTGCCTGTGTTGGGGGCTGYGGGGGTGGGTGGCTGGGAGCTTGGATTGGGGACAGGCTGCTGGAATATCTCCGAGGTGCAGAAACCTGGGAAGAGGAGGTCGGGGCTGCTCCGTGGTTTGCATGTTGAGCAGGAGGAGAAGAGCTTCTGGCAGGTGGCTTTGGAGAGACAGAAGGTGGCTGAGCAGATGGGGAAGAGCTTTGGCTTCCTGGCTGCCCCGGTGGGGGGTTGGCTGGTTTGGGAGGGGCTGGTGCTGGTTTCTTCACAGCTGTGGAGAGAAGAGGGGACATTGCATCAGGGACTGGGGGATCTTTACAGGGCCATGCAGTGACAGGACAAAGGGCAATGGCTTCTCACTGGCATGAAGTAGGGATAGATGGGATACTGGGAAGGCATGAGGAGTGGGAAGCTCTAGCACAGGGTGCCCAGAGAAGCTGTGGCTGCCCCTGGATCCCTGGAAGTGTCCAAGGCCAGGCTGGAGAGGGGTTGGAGCACCCTGGGATGGTGGAAGGTGTCCCTGCCATGGCAGGGTTGGAATGGGATGATCTTTAAGGTCCCTTCCAACAHGAACCATTTTGGAATTCTGTGATTCCAGACTCCAAAAGAAATAAATTAGCAGCACAAAAAATCCTCAGATATGTTATCAAAATGAAATGGTGCATTATCAAGTACAAGCAATTACTAATCAATAGTTTTTGAGTTTGTCAAACAGCACTGGTAACACTGTCACCATTCAGAGAGTCCAAAAGTCACAGCTGTTTTACAGCCAGGCCTTGGGCACAAGCCAAGAGATTAAACTGTTGTCTGTCTAAGGGCAGAGATGCTGATAAAGTTATTTTGGTAGCATTTTTGCAGTACATCAGAAGTTGGAACATAGCGGCTTGAAAAGCAAATAAACACACACCTCTCCTCAGGGCGTGGGGACTGGGACCAGCAGCGTTCTGGGGCTGGGTGACAGAGAGCTGGGAGGTGCTGGGCGCTGCCTGGCCCGGGGCAGGGCCCGCCTGGCCGCCGTTCCTCACTGGGGGAGGAGTGGCTGAAGACGTGCTGTCCTTGGATTTTGAGGTACTGGAAATTGAAAAGCCCACATTAGACATGATCGTAACACGCACAGCCTGGCTTAGCTCCACCTGTTCCGTTACAAACCGTGGATCAGATATTAAGACACCGTTTTCATTGAAAGGGCTGTCAAACCCTGGCACAGCTGCCCAGGGAAGTGGTGCAGTCACAGTCCCTGAAGTGTTAAAAAAATGTGCGGATGTGGCACTTGAGGACATGATTCAGTGGTGAACACTGGCAGTGCTGGGCTGATGGCTGGAGTGATGGATGATGATGGAGGATGAGCCAGCTGAGGTGGTTCTGGGCAGGGACCCTTCCTCTGGCTGTGCACCTGCAGGCTTCACTCATTTCTCTATATTCAGAGTCACCTGCAGCAATTTAGCCCTCAAAAGGACTGCCTTTCACTCAATTCTGGCTGGCACTTGGCAATCCCCATTTCTCCAGATTGTCAGTACTTGCACAGAGGCTATGCAGATTCTAAGTGAAACTTTCAGACACGACCCCCAAGGTTTCGTTTCAGCTGCTTCTGCTGCAAAAGCCATCTGTGGAGGAAATACTGGTCTGCAGGGGATTTCCACACGAGCTGGTTTTGTAAATATGTCACCTGAGGACAAGCTTTGTGCACAAGAGTCAGTGCTGCATTGAAGCCCATGGTGGGGTTTCACCCTGAGATGCTGAGGTTGACATTTGGAAGCGCTACAGGTTTCACACATGGTTTGGTACAGCTCTCACACCACTGAGGTGCTGACAGCRAAGTGCTGCTTCCACCTCACAGGAGAAAGTCAGGCTGCTGTAATCAGCCTTGGAGCCCAGGGAACAACTGCAGAACCTCAACAGTAATTAAACAGCCTGTGTACACACTTGTCCTAAAGAAACTAATAYTGGAATATGATAAACTGGCTGCCAGTTTCATAGTAAGCAAGTCTGTTCATCACTAATACTTGCCACAGACAAATAAACAAAACAAGACATATCCAGATAACGTGTACAAGAAACAACAAACAAGACCGACAGGTTTCCTGGTATTGCCACTGTAGGTTTTGCTCTTTCAGCAGCAAACTGGTATCACCCGTGTGCACATCTCTAGAGCATAACCTGGGAAGGTCAATGTGGGCAGTAAAAATAGAGTCTATATTTGTATATATTTTCATCATCATTTTTCCCCCCAAGAATTCCATTATCTTAGAAGATGAATTCCAGCACATCCAGAACTATGGATGTTATAAGACCAATTTTGGAACATCCAGAACTGTGTGTGTTGTTTCAGAAGACAATTCTGGAACCATACAGTTGGCAGGACAGCTCCTGCACAGTACTGCTGCCCATTCCTGACAGGGCCCATGCCATGGGGAAGAGGTGGCAGCCCTGGGTGACACCAGTTCGCTGCTGGAGCCGCTGCCAAGCCGCTGCCAGCGCAAGCCGTGCCTCTTACCTGGCATCCTCCGTGCCCGGAGCTTGGGGCTGCTCTGCTGGGGCAGCAGAGAGAGCAGGGCCAGCCCCGGAGGCGGGCTCAGCCCCGGCAGGCTGGCAGTGCTGCTCGGGCCCCGCGGCCGYGCCGGGCTCGCAGGGCGGCAGCGGGGGCTGGAAGGCGGGCGATGTGAGCTTTCTGCTTACAGTGCCACATCGCCGCGGGGTCGCGGGGAACTCCAGAACCTTCACACCAAAGCTACAGAGAGAAGAGAGAGTGAACACAGCAGGCAGCCAGCCCCAGGTGCTGCAGCAGCAGGACTCTGGTGTTCCATCCCCAAACAAACCCCGACATGCAAAGCAGCAACAAGGAAAGCTCCACTGGCTGCACAACACCACGATGTTAAAGCTTCCACTGGCTGCAGAACACCAGCAATGTTAAGACATGCAACAGGATTTGGCTTATCCCCACACAGGGATAAGCTAAACGTCAGCAAACAAACTACTCAATTACATTTGAAGACAAACATTGATGACAATGAGGTCAGAGTACTCAGAATCTTACATGTAAATACAGACATTTCCTTACATACCACAGTAACTCCTCACTAAATGTATTCTGCCACATGAATTTTGTTTCTATCGCACACTAAGTTGCAGTAAAGATTCAAAAAGAGCTACTGGATACAGGCTGTGATTTGGGGGTTGGAATGAGTGACCTTTACAGTCCTTTCCAACCCAAATAATTCAATGAGAACAATGGAGAAAGAGACCCCAACTCTAACAGACTTGAAAAAGCATACAGAACATTCATTCTAGAATAGAATTTTATTCTTGCTGTGTTAAACACTGAATCTTRAATTGATTTTCTTCTTCCTCTGTGAGTGTTGACAAATTTGCATGTGGCTAGTCATAGCTAACAGGTAACAACATTTGCATCAACAGCTTAAAACAACCACATCACTTGAATACTCATGATGAGTGATAATGAACGTTACACTACATGTTATATGGGAAACAGCACATTTTACTGGGATTTTTTAGCATTCTACTGCTTGCTGTGGCAATACTGTACCATCATCAACTCAGAAGTCTTATCATGAAGGCACCAGGTAACACCACCTCAGTTTATGGGCTTTGAAAGAGAAGCCATGGAATACCAGAAGTTAGAAACTGAGAGATGCTACTACAGACATTTCTGTTCCAGTGAATCACACACACCCCCCAAATCTGGACCAGGAAATGGAAACTGGCAGCAGAAATATCTGCTTGGGATTTATCATGCATGGAGTGTAACCAGAAGGAAGTAACAGTACATTACCTTTGAGCCATCCTCAGGCTGCAACAGGAAATAAATCACTATTGTTATCTACAGTATCTGCATGAAATTCCTCTCCTGACACCAATGAAAGTGTCTGAATAAAGCCTCCTTGGGAGGCTTTATATAATGGACCCCTAACCTGAGAATTACACCTACCTTTCCTTCTTCAGTAAATCCCCTTCCATCACAGTCATGCTCAGAGGCCTCTTCCTCTCCAGTGTCCCACATTCATAGTCATTCCCAGTGTGTGACAAGTGATTGGAATTAACAGCAGGAACTGCCACAAATGCCCCAGACACATTGAAATCTTCATCTGGAAGGACAGACAGAATGCTTCCTAAGGCATATAKACCCCAAGTGGTGCCTCACTGCACAAGTCATTGGAGGTTGACCTGGAGGGTAATGTAAAATTCCTGAACTGTGGCAGGAACTCACCTCCAGGGAAGAACCAGTCTGCGTGCTGAATAATGGGCTCAATAACTGCTACCACATGCACTGAAGTGGCTGCTGCCATTTCAGCAAGGGATCTGCAGGAGAGATTGGAAGAACACTTTATTCAGAGTTCCATCAAAGGAAGAAAATTAAAATTAGGTCAGATTACCTAAATAACAACTAAGGCTAAGCATGATGGTTCAAATCCTCAGTACCAGAGCAAGAGCAACTGTGCCAGACTCCAGACTATTCAGTAATATCCCCAGCTTTTAAAAACACCCCTAATATCCCTTCTGCCTCAAAGGATCTGAAGGCATGGGCTGAAAAAGCACTTGAAATATTTTTCAGGTAAACAGTCTGTTGCTGTGAATAGACTAAGGGATTTAAACCAATCAATTCCACAGCTCCATCCAGTTCTGTTTTGTAGTTTTCTTAAAAGAACTCACCCTTCATTCTTTGCCCACAACARATTGGGGCCCAAGACTATGGCGATGTTGCTTGGTGTCATTTTGTTAACATCACTGTTCTGGGCAAGCTTGGCTAAAAATTTGATTAAATACCTACAAAAAGAAAAGAACTAATTAAACAACAGGAACCAAGAGCATTTCCTGTTGAAGGCAAGTAAATAAAAATTCAAGAACATGTAAAGAGAGCTCCCAACAACACAGAAATGAGATGAGCAGCCTTCTTGCTTGGCAGCTGCCCAAGGCTTCTGCTCCTGAATCATAAAAGTTGAACTGGGTAAGAAAGAAAGCACCTCCCATTTTAGCAAAATAAAACAACAGAACTATTGTATTTCCACTAAAAAAACACTTAGATTCAGCTAGTTTCATGACCTGTAATKGAAATTCCATACTTCTAGGAATCACCAGAGTTGGTTTTGTTTCAGCTGATTTCCAAAATGCAAAACCAAAAGGAAAAATGAGATGTTTAAGATAGATCCAAGTGATTTCCAAGACCAGAAACTACAGCAAAGAGCAGAGCATGACCCATAAGCAGAAGGGTTCTGTGCATCACTCTTTCATGACAGTCAAYAGTAAAYTAAGCYGATGGARAACATCACCTATGCATACCCACTGYTGCAGGAAATAAGATATATTTTTAYAAATCTCATTGAATTTGAMCAAGAAAAGYACAYCTGGATTRRAGTTTAGACTAATTGGCTTTGAGGTGCAAAGCAGCTGAGCTAAGAGATGTTCACACCTACCTGAAGTTCACACGGTAATGCTCAGGTAATCTGTTACAAATCCTCCATAACTCTTGSAGCTTCTTATCCTGGTCCTGAATACTGAAAGGATAAAAAAATGCCATGACATCTTACCTTCAGGTMAGAAATCTGTTGTTTCTGCAGTGACAAAGAGATGCTGTTATAAACTTGACAAATAAATGCACTGCTTTGTGATCAGTAACCTGATAGTCAGACCCCTGAATTACCTCTACCTGCAACAAAACTGCYTGAGCATCAGTACTGTGCAGCCAGGAGCCTGAAGCAGCCCTCATGCTTAAACAAAGCAGGTATTTCACCACATTTTGTGCTATCTGTATTAAATTATTTATTATTTAAAATAATTTGTTACCTGAAGTATCTGTTAGTGCAAAAATAAATAACTGTGTGAACTTGGTTGTTTCTTTTGAATTCATCTACAAAGAATAAAATGGGATAAAAATATGCAGCATGATTTCCTCTGTGCCTGTTTTTGGCATGCTTACTTTGCAGCTTGTGTCCACTCCTCGTACAGACTGTAGGTCATRAGAGGCTCTGGCAGCTCCCGCAAATAGGATTTCAAGGCACCTGCAATGCAGACAGGGACAGGTTGGCTCCTCAGCCACTGCCTTCACACTTCAGGGAAAATTCTGCCCTCAGATTTGCAATTTTATCTGTGCAGTAGGTCCCAAGTAGCAGGGAAATGYTGGCAAGACCTGACACTTGCACAGTGTAAGTGCTCAGATCTTAGCACAAAAGATCTGTCAGTAATTAGTGCAATTTGACAGAAACGTATGCTATAAAACTCTGAACCATCTCTTCAGGACAAAAAACTTYTTATTAAAGGTCTACACATGGCTCTAATCTGCATTGCCCATGTCAACACTCTTCTCATGAGAGGAAATGTGACAATTGGGTCATTATGATCATCTGAATTTTACACAYTATTGTCACAAATAGGTGTGATCAGCATGGGCATCCCACACTCATCTGTGTCAAATTGTGCAGTAAACTTTCAACTGATTTTCACTTCTCCCAGGTTAACTGTAGACATCAACACCTGAACAGCACAAAGCTGTGCTGTATCAATTTCCACCTGGKTTGGATTCAGAACACTCCCAATACCTGCAACAGCGTGGGGATCTGAGTAAAACTCATCAAGCTGGGAAGTGGAACAGTCCAGGGCAGCTTTCAGCTTTTTTAACTTGGAGGCTCCAGCAGCAATTCTGAACAAGCCCTGCATCATAAAAATAAAAAGTGCTGATTGGTAACCACACACTGGCACAAACATGGAACAGCAGCAGGTTTACAGCAGCCTCTTTCAGAACACTGTAGGTTTGGTGCCTTCCCCTGACAGCGTTTTGATTCAGCTGGCCCTTCACGTGTCATGTCACTGTCACCTGACCATGATTTASTTCCCTCCCACCMTTGCCCACCCCTTATTTTCACAGTWTGTGCATTAATCTCCARGATACTTCAAAYAGTGCTGAAGGTTACTCTGTTGCAAAACATTTACCAATTAAATTAAAAAATTAATTACTTAAGCAACATGTTAACAAACAGATACCAGTTCATGAACTTGACTGGGCCCTTTTTCCCACCCTTCTGGCCTGTGATCTGGAATTACCCACCTCCTCTCTCATCCCTGTTTCCAGGAGCATCATGACACAGGCTTCAATAGGAACTGCGATTTCTCGCCCACTGCGCTTGAGGTGCTCTTCCAGGGGAGTTCCAAAAGCTGGTTTTTCAGTCCATTTGTCTAAGTTGGAGAGTATCAAAACACTGAGCAGARTATCTACCAAACCCTTGAATTACAGCCCAGGCAAGAAGAGAAGAAAGCTTCTAGTATAGCACAGAAATGTTCAGACTACAGCAGGAGTTTTACAGCCCTTGATCGGTAAAGTCCCTTGGATCATGAGGAAAGAGAAAATGAGGCTGCTGGTGGTCAAGAAAAAGATACTTCTGCATCTTTCTGGACGGAGTATCACATACAAATTCTGTGTATAACTGGAATTATAAATAACAAATCTCACCATAAGTGCCAGCACAAGGCTGCACGTTCCAGTGACACTGATTTGACTCCAGYCTGCAAGAGTCTGTGAGGAAAATTTTGTCCAGATTGCATGACCCAGTCTGATTTGTTTTAACTGTATTTAAGGTGAAAAAAACCTGAGCTGTTAATAAAAAGTTTATTCCTTAAATTTGATTCCTTAAATCAGCAAATGACAATGGATGTTAATAGCCCCGGCATATCACATCAGAACTACTGTRGTAACAGCCCAGCACTGTAACAACCAAATTTTCAATTTAATTTTTCAACTCTGTTTAACTCAAATTGGAAAAAGTTTCTCCAAACTGAATGTGAATTTCTTCTTTCCTACAATTTACGTTCTGACCCATTTYTGCTGTTTTAACTGAAAAAATGCAGATGTAAAAGGTTATTGTTAGTAAAGATGTGTTATTTCTTTTATGTGGAAAAGAGGCCAAGAAAGACAAAAACTTCAGAGGACTTCAAAGAGTKCTCTGAAGGCAAAGTGTTTCTGCAAAGGATTTAATTCACCCTTTTTCTTTACAAAACCACATCAATCACATCCCTTGTAAGGTTTTAGTCCCTCTCATTCATTAACACACCATGAGATGCACATGGTATTTCCCAACTTTTGCAAGTTAAGGCAAACATCAGGAAAAGAAACCCCAGYAATTGTTCAAAGTCACAGCTCCCATTCCTGGCAGTGTCCAAGGCCAGGCTGGACAGGGCTTGGAGCARCCWGGGGYAGTTGAAGGTGCCCGGGCCCATGGCAYGGGATTGGAACTGGTTGGGCTTTAAGARCCCTTCCAACCCAAACCTTTGGGGGATTCTAACTTAAACTGCAGCTAGAAACACAATGTGAGAAATTCTCTACATTTGGATGCTGGACCACTTGGCCACCACAGCTCCCAGACACCTTCTAGGGAGGCCAGCCTGTTCTGAAGCATTTGTTGCTCAGCTGCTCTGTACAAACCTTTCATACAACAATAACAAATTTCAGGCAGCCATACCCCCAAAGACCCTTCTGTACAGCCCTACAGAGCACTGCTGCTGTACCAGCATCACCTCTTTGCCTTCTCTCCTCTCCCAGGCTGGCAGAGAATAGATATTCCACACCATCTTCCACAATGCTCCTAWTTATTTATGCATTGAATTGGTTCATCTTTGACAACCTGCATGTGGCCCACAGCTGAAGRTACCTGAGCCTTGCTCAGCTCAGAKTGTATTTTTCYTCAGACTCWGTTAACCTKTTTCTCCAAAGATTCAGGGACAGCACACTCAATRTTTTGGAAAGCAGTTTCCAAAAACATGGTGCATCTTCATCCCAAATGATCAATAATGCACCTTGAAGCCCCACTGACAGTGGAAGCTTAGCAGAAGTTCCAGTTCTTCTTAGGGAAGAAATAAAGCTGTAAAATTCACTTATTTTAACTGGTGAGAATCAGCACAAAACCCAAACTCTCCACTGTCCAGCAGGGAGTGCACAGTGGGAAAGAGGACTGCACAAAATGAGGGGGAAAAAAAAAAACCAAACAAGCTTCTTAAAATACATGGAGTWTTCCTGATAATCACCTGTAATCACTCAAGAACCAAATCACAACACTTCCACTGGCCTAAACAGCCAGGTATGAATCAGCAAAAGGGCACAAGGTAAATAGGTAAGCAAATAGAAAAATCCCTCCTTTACCCTATTGGGTGTCAGAGAGATCCTTAATATTTTATTAGTGTGTTAAACATGGCTGGAGAACTCCAGAGAACACGAAGATGGAATTATGCTTGGGAATGTAGAATTGTTAAGCAGATCAAAATGGCCTTATTAAATCAGTCTGCATGCAAGAGAATCAAGATAGAGGAGGAGAATATTGTGCATAGGTGGCACAGGCAAGGAGAAGCATCAGCCAGAGCACAGGTTACTTTACCTTGATGGGCTTGAATTTCGGGTAGGACCTTTTCTATGACTGCTAATGCTTTTCTATGGTAATCTGCTTGTGCTTCTAATAACTGAGAACAGAAGCCACATTTTAAAAACAAAAAGAGCATTAGCTTCTGATGAGCACATAAGACTAAAGGTTTAGCACACAAAATGTCATCTCTGAGAATTGAATGTCTGTGCCCAGCTGTGCTGAACCAGAGTCCCACTGCCAACACTCACCATAACAAAGCAGCGGGCGTACTCCCCTTCCTTGGACACGAAGCTGTACATGTCTGCAGCCAGCTGATCCTTTGGGAAACACACAAACCAGGTTAGCAGAATTACTAATTGTACAGAAAGATACATTTCTTGTGTTTATTTTGCCTGCAGGAAGTTTGAACTAAGAAGTTGTAATGCACCTGCTCTGCTCCATGTGTTCTTCAAGCAAAATGAATTCAAAATCTTAACTCTGCTGCATTCAGCAAAGCAGCTGCCCCCTTCAGTCAAGGACATATTCTCTTTCAAWCCAGTTATTTATAGCATTCAAAGACAAGTACTAATAAAAATGGTTTCAGTTCTCAGTACTCAATGGGCTATTTGCTATTGAGAAGTGAAAATGAATGTGAACTGCTCAGAGCTGTGACAGTCAGCCTGGTCCTGGGATGTCCCAGCTTCAGTTTCCTCCAGGTGCCTCCCACTGCTCAGCTGCTCCATGGTTTGGAGCACCCAGACACCCCAAACATTCATTCATGGCCAGGACAGAGTTGTCTCAGACTGAAACTGAAAATAATGTCAAATACCCAACTTAGAAAAACCCTGGATGGAGTTCCTCATTGAACCAAAGCAATTCAGAGATCAGCTGGCATTAAAATACCCCTAGGACAGCAGTGTCACAGCCACATGATTTGCAGCTGCACAGTTGGGCAATTCCATGGGAGGTGTGGAAGGGACATTAATYCTGTCCTTACCTTGCACTGCTCTACTTTATTTCCAGCTTCATCCATCTCCTCCTTAAGAGATTCTATTTTTGAAGGATGTACTTGGAAATTTGTTCCTGAAGTCTTGTGGGCTTGGTTGTACCTGGAGGGGAAAAGTTTCATTTGGTGAAAATCAATATTGAACCAGAATCTGCATTTATGGCTCCCTTGGAACTGATTTCTTTCGACAGGAAAAAAACCCCACAGTTGCAGAGATTTTCCAACAGAACTAAAAGGTTCAAAACACATCATTCATGACATGCTGACATAATCCAACAACTATAAAAATCACAAGGAATCCTGCATCTGCCACAGTCTGTAACATGGATGAAGAATATGCTGTAAATGGCTCCACCAATGGTCATGGCAGTTTAAAACCATTTAAAGGCACTCAAGAGTGAGATGAACAACCCAGGACCCTCCCAATGAGATGGCTCCACACAAGGCTGTAAAAGCACTTGGTGTGGTTACACAATGAGATTCCTGTTTCTTATATAAGCTGAAAATGTCACTGACTCCTTATTTAAGTTGAACACTTAAATGAACTGGAAACAAGATGAGCAAATAAGTTTCCAACATTTTTCCAATTATATATAGGCATATAAGAGCTCCAAAATTTTGATTCTGTTTGGATCTAGTAGTCATGGGTCCTTTTCTGGTGTAACTTAAGTATAAGTTTGTCTTTTTCACCTATTACCTGCTCACAGCAGCATTTCAGAAGCAAGTACAAGATCAATTGCCATGAGATGCCAACAAGGAGTTCACAACAGAATAGAAATAGAAAAGCACTCAGTAACTAAAATTCTCTCCTACCTTCCCCTTGCAGAATCCCAGTCCAGCACCAGCTTTGCAAGCTGCTTCCTTTGCTTCTGAATGTTCGGGATCTCTGTCTGAAATGAGAATTAGGGGCTTACAAAAAATTTTAAATTGTGCATTGCAATAAACTACATGTTATAGGTTTCATATCCACTTTATACCACTAACASAAGGCTCCTTAAAGCAGTTTTTTAATAGCAGCACTGAGACATTTTGCTCAGTTTATGCATCAGTCCAGATGTGCTTCTCCTCTCAGTCTGAGCTGTCTCACCTCTGTCAGCAGGCACAGTGGGTCTATAACTTCTTTTTCAATCTGTACTTCATGCTGGGAGAGTTCCATTGCCAGCTTATTCTCTGCATCCCCACAGGTATCCAGCATTTTCCTGTAAGAATTACAGGAAGTTGTCATGGGAGTTAACACTAAGGAAAAAGGATTCAAAGCAGAGCAGAGCTTTGGAAAGCTTTGTGCTATGTAAAGCAAAGCCTCCCTTCATGGCCTAAACCCAACTGCTCTGTGCTGTCTTGGAGAAAACTGGGATAGGCAACTAGTGTTATTAAACTTTTGTCTTCTAAATTCCTGAGCTATGAAAACACTTTTGGAGGCTTTTAGTCATCCAGGTGATTATACCAGCCCTAAGGGCACAGAASTCAGTATTTGTTTCCAAGCCCATCCTTCCATCTCACCAGATGCAGGAAAAATTGCTCAATGCAGTATTTCATTCTCTCCTAAGCCCCTTTAATGTGAAAGTCTTAACACCCTAATGCCCAGCAATCCCATCCACAGAAATCTCAGACTCCAAACTCMTGACTTGACCTTTATTTTATGCTTGTTATAAGGAAACCCCCTATTCTCTAAGGTTTTTATCCAGGTTTAAATCTCCTGCAGTGGCTCAGAAATATGTTCTCAAAGGTTTCTAAGGTTAGTCTACACTGTCTCCATGAGAATTCTCACCAGCAAGGACAAAACCCACTTGCTCTAGGAATTCAGCACATGGAGGTTCATTCGTTTCAGCCGCTTTCCTGTAAACTGCAAATAACCACTTTGCCAGGATAAAGTGGGACTACTTTAACTAGAAGCCATTAATGCAAATTGACATTTAAGTCATCAATTCAAGCCTGAGAAATGCAGTTTGTAATATAATAAAAATGCAGTTTAATTGTGGAATGCACAACATTTTATACTTCAAATGGAGATGATAATTCCGCTAATCCATGAAGATAAAAGTCATTTTAAAAGCTTTTATGATAGCAGAGAATCAGAATCCTCTGGAATGCAATTCAGCCTAAAACTTGTCCCCAAAATCATTCCAGAAAAACTGCTTGCTCACTGTTTCTCCCTTTGGATTAGTGAAAAAATCTAGAAACATTAAGTTTTATTAGATTGAAACCAGCCTTTGTGCAACCAGAGGCTCTAATTAGAGCCCTGCAGGCAGTAAGATGTCAGACTGCGAGTCAGAAAAAAAGGCAAACACTTACCCCAGCAGAGTTTCATCACTCAGCTGGATGGATCCTTCTTGCATATTTTGAGCCAGAGCTGTTAGAGGAAGTTTTTTCTATGAAACAGAAGAACAGTGCTTAGCTTAGTGCTGCTCACTCTTTCCAGCTTCCCCAGCACATCCCCTCTAAGGTTCTTCTCTTCCATATGGTTTCTATTACACACACACAGCTCATTCTTGGACTTGAGGAAAATGCCAAGTCACAAAAACTTTCAAGCCCCAAGATTCCTGTTCTCAGACACTCTGAAAAGCACTTTCTTCTCAGTTTTAGCTGGAGTGACTGGCCCAAAGCATACCTCAGCTACTGCCAAGGGGAGATAAACAGCTTTAAGCTGAGACTTAAGTAACCAGCTTGTCACCTCTCTCCCCCAGAGTCCTGTGTGCCCCTGCTCTGTTACTCAATGAAAGGAGAAAACCTGAATGTGAATTATTTCTGGTTCTGGTGCCCTAAGCAAACCCACCTATGGCTTTGCTAAGAAGGGCAAGAGATGAAATGTGTACAGAAAACCATTTCCAGCCAACTGGAAGTGTCAGTGTCAGATGTGAGGAGCTGGGTCAGAGCTTCAGGTTATCCTCCTCTCCTAGCTGGGCACCACATGAGCTCCAAGCACTCAGCAGATTGCAGAGACAAGGAGTGTCTGCCACTGCTGAGGCATTTCCAGGCTGTGCTGTGGTGTTGGATGGGGAACACCAACACAGGAGAGGCTCTGGCAGAGCTTTGCTCCCGTTGACTGATGGGAGGCAGAGCAGCAGAGAGGGAGCACAGGGCACACACAGCTGTACTCACATGTCTCTTGTCAGGGTCTGTGCCATGCTGGCCCTGCAAACAGGCAATCAGTCTCTTCTGGGCCAGGTGGCACACGGACCTCACGGCATCCAGACGCCTCTCGATCTGATCGGCCCCGGCGGAGAGGGGAGGAAGAGAAAACAACACAAAAAACAGAAGTTATTTCCCTGGCCTCAGCAGAAAACCTTCTCCTTGTACCACACTTAGCTCTGGGTTGCAGATTTCTGAAATTCTCCAGCTTATAAGAAGTGCAGCTGCTTAGCAGAAGTGCCCGACAGCAAAAATGCCTAAGGAGAGATGGAAATTGTTTTTTTTTCCTCAGTGGCACAGAAATTCAGTCAGAGCTCACAGCATTGAAGAGTGGGAAAGGGAGAAAACATTACCCTGCTTGGCATTTCAGCACAAGAGAATTAGAGTGACACTTGCCATCTRAGATGAATGGCATATGCAGGTATCTAAGGCACTTAGGGAGAAAACTGTGGGAAAAACTCGTAACTGTCACTGTGACCTTGTAAAGCAGGTGCTGAAGACACATCTGACAGCTCCTTCCCACTGTACAAACCTGTACTCCAAGCTCATCCTGTGTGACCTTCCCTGGCTGGTAAACACAAGGATCCCACATGCTGAGCAAAAACAGTATTTTCAGGGAGAGACTACTGGGATTCAAATGGGATATGGAATTAAAAAAAAATAGGAGACAAAGCACAAACAAGAGTTCTGTTTATCACCATCTAATTCAAACATGGCTTAATACGCAGCCTGTGAACAGGACAAATATATACATGATAAACTGTTTTTTTAAGGGAATTTAAGCAAGGAATTTGGACTATTTTATTTCAAAGAACACCAAAAACAAACAAAGTGATGAGCAGTGGGACAGAACTGCTCATGGCACTGAGCTCTCTGTGCACAGCACCCAAAGAATGCTGTTTATCTGCATTTTGATGACTCACCAAGAATAACAGGAGGCCCTTTGGAATGGATTCTATTTAAAAAGCAGGGGAAAAAAAGTAGATTTCATCTGTAGAAATAATCTGAACAGACTCCAGTTTTTGATACAGCTCTTAAGATTTTTATTATATTTTCAGGAGGGCAAAATAAATACAAGCTGAAGTGCTCAAAAAGCTCAGTAAAAATCTATTAGGGTAGGAAAAGGTGCAGAGAAACTGCCCAGGGACTGCTCTGAGAGCACAAGGCTCTGCATTTTATCTACAGAGCATGGAGCAACAAATGCAAAATTAAGTCCAGGTGGAAGAAGTCCGTTTGATATATGAACGAGCAGGTAGTGTTCATGCTCCATTGTTGCAACTAAGATYATTCACTTTTTTTGTGTTACCTTCAAAATGAAATCCTGGAATGGTTTGGRTTGGAGGGACCTTACAGCCCATCCAGTGCCACCCCTGCCATGGGCAGAGACATCTTCCACTGTCCCAGGTGCTCCAAGCCCCAATGTCCAGCCTGGCCTTGGACACTTCCAGGGATCCAGGGGCAGCCACAGCTCCTCTGGGCACCCTGTGCCAGGGCCTCCCCACCCTCACAGGGAAGAAACACCACTAAGACATTCTAAGCCATCCTCTTATTATAAAAGAATTCATTTTTGCAAGGTCACAGTCAAACTTTCTAATATACTGAGCATAGGGATTTCCCACATGTGGAACATGGTGACATCCTGATCTGAGCCACCTCTCAGACCCCAGCAGACCACAAAGCCCAGGGCAGCCCTAGATGGTGGCTCACATTCCTTGGAAAGGCTTTGGAGCTCACACATTCCCAACAGCCTCCTTGCAGGCACACAGAATTGCAGACTCTGAGGGAAGATGACTGATAGGAGGAACGTGACCCCAGAACTTCACAGGAATACCCTCTCCTCTCTGATCTGCTTTTYAGAGCAAAGATGTCAAGAAAACCACAAAGGACATCAATCTCCTTCAAGGCACCTCTGAACTGCCAATGTGACCCACAGGCCATGCYGTCTGTCCCCTCAGGGCATCCCCAGAGTACAGAACAACACACAATTGCTTTATTATCTGCCACAGGGCTGTGCCAGAAAGTGGGGCTATTGTAAAGGGCTTTTCAGTACTGAATTATATCCCTTGTCTTCAGATGAAACACATTGAACAGACACTTGAAATGGAGCACAACCCTTCAGAAAACAGAAAAAAAAAGCTGCAACAATCCTGTGGCAAAGCTTGAGCTAAATATAAAAAAGTCCAACTGTGAACCATGTTTGTGAAGTGAGCAGCACCACGTTTCCAAGCTCTTGGGTTAGATAAGAGCCTCCTGCCCCTCCACAAGCCCCCAAGAGCAAACAAACAAGTGAGTAAATTCTTCCACTTGGGTGTAGCCAGGCTGCTCAGGGCCTGGGAAAGCCTTGCTTGCAAAATTTTTTTGGCAACAAGCAGCAGAGCTTTTGGCTTTCACTTCTTGTTACTATTCTGCAGCTAAGCAAGAAACCAGATGGGCCCACACAGGCTATCAAGGTGTTTAAGATCCTTTACATCACCCAGCTGCACATCTCATCAGAAATTAACATTAGTATTGTCAAACTGGAAAGGTATTTTTAGATTAAATAAAGCAAACCCCTGAAAATGGGGTGAAATGTTTCAGGTCTGCTTATGCCACCATTACACTGGCACACATTCCCCAGAGAAACTGTGGCTGCCCCATCCCTGGGAGGGTCCAAAGCCAGGCTGGATGGGGCTTGGAGCACTCTGGGACAGTGGAAGGTGTCCCTCCCTATGGCAGGGGTGGCACCGGGTGAGCTTTAAGGGCTCTTCCAACCCAAACCAGTCTGGGATTCTGTAGTTCCATGTATTTGTGTTGGGTTCATGTTCGATGGCTGACACTCCCTCATCTGCCACCGAACCCTGAGCAACTGGAGAGCTCTGCACCAGAAGCACTTCCATTATCTGCTGGACTCCCCTGGTCCATAGACAGGCCCTGACCTCRAGCAGGCTGAGATGCTTTGCAATTAATCAGAAATAACCACCACACTCGAGGTTCCAGGAGCAGCCAGCCTGACTTCCCTGGCCGATTCATGTTCTTTTTATAAGCCTTTCATAAAGAAGCCAGAGGAAGACAACTATGTAGGACAAGTCTGCAGGCAAATTTGCTCCATGGAATCAGTCACCCTTGCTAATGTGACAGTTGCAATTTAAATTCCACCATGAAAGTCATGTTTGATGAGATGATAAATTTGCACAAAGATGACAGGTCTGCAAACAAACCGATGTCAGCGTGACAAATCTGAGAACAAATATCACAGCTAAACAAGAAGCATTTGTACACTTACTCAGAGCAATAACAGACTCTMAGAAAAAAATTTCCATTCTTTATCAGTGAGGAGTTGGAATGATTTTTGTGCTACTTCTCTTAAGGCCCAGTTGACCTGGTCAGGAGAAAGCAGTGAAGACAGAAACCACCTGTGCCCAGCCAGGACTTCTTCATCCTCCTCAGACAAACTGGCAAGCTAGCAGCACCAGTGGTTCATGGACTTATCAGGCTTGTTCATGTCATTAAAAGCAAAAATGGTTCCTCCTTYACTGCACCAAGCCACGTGATTGGATTCAGAAACAGAAGTAACTGAGTTTCTCTACTCAAAATGTATCCCCGTTTTTTCATRTGCTGAAAAGCCAAAGACATCTAAGGTTCTATCCCTGAAACATGTGGTATTTTTTCCCCACATTAGGTATTCTAGAAACCTCAGAAGGCTCACACTTCACAGAAAATAATTTTWAAAAATACATATCAAGTATGTCACAATACCTGCAACAGGTCTTCACTGAGTACCTCCGTTCTCTCAGCCCTAAGGGAGGAAAAAAGACCATTGTCAACAGCTGGCATGTTCAGGGTCAAAGATTGCTCCAACAATTCCAACAAAACCTGCTCAGTCCCAAGTTATAATCCCATTACTGCTGCAAACACCACCACGTTCACCATGTCACAGGCAACCCTGGCTCCCAGCACAGGGAGCTTGGGAAACTCTGACACCGCTGGAACACCCAGCCCGCAGCACAAATCCATTGAACCAAGCTATCTACAGTATTGTCAACTGCACATGGAATAATCCAAAGCAGACTGGAATCGATACACTTGAGTGTCAAGGAATATAACGCCACAAGGAGCAGGAGAACCACCTTCATCTTTTGTATTGGAGCACTGCAGAGCTTTATCCATCAGGAGCAGTGAAGCTTCCCTTAACCTCAAACACACAGAGCCTTCACCAGGAACCTCTCATCACCTCATCTTGCTGAATTCCATAATACTAAAACAGCAGAAAGGATCTGGTACTTGAAAAGCTCAGCAGAAGTTAATGGCGTTCCCAGGAAAGTCTGCTTTCAACAGAAAACCCCGGAAGCTTCCACACACTGGAACAAAATACCATCACTTGCTACACASATACTGCTGTCTTTACACACACACTTCCACACCTTCTGCCATTCCAGTTTACACAAACTTTAAATTGTTTACTGTTGACACAAGTTTATTTGTTGTTGGCTCCCTGGCTCTAACAGTGCTTGCTCCTCCCTTYGCCAGGTCTATAAAATAAAGATAAATTCAGTTCACCCTGATTTCTCCCTCTGCTGCTCACCATTACTACACATCTACACCATGGAGCACTTGGAGGGACTCCAGGACACTCTTTTCCTGTTCAGAGAGTTTCCCCTGCTGCTGCCAGAGTCCCTCGGCTGCTCCAGACTTTATCAGATCCTGCAATCTGTTTAATARGCCACTGCAAACCTGGGCACGCACGGAAAGCTCATGTTCCTGATCAGCCTTCAGCAGCTGAATGTGCCAAAAGCCTCCAAGGACAAGATTCCTTCAGGTTTGGGTTGGTGTTTTTAAAGCACTTATTTGACTTCAATTTCACAGCACATTATCTGCTTGAACTAGTCGTGAACCATAAGGTGTTTAATAATTAAATGCCTGAATAAAGTAATAGCTCAAAACCTCAGCCAGATTCAGACAAAAACAGCTGAAATACTCTGACAGCACTGACATATTTATTTGTTGAGGAAAACACAGACAAGATTGATAATCTTTTCTCCCACCCAAACAGAAATATTTTGTCTGATGGAAATTACATCCTGTTRGAGAGCAATTATTCATACTTATTATGATTTATATATRCTTTTAACCCTGCAAAACCCACCCTGCTTTAGCCAACAATAATTTAAACCCCCTCAAATATCAGAATAGAGCTTCCATACAACCTCAGATTAAAACAAAGTTTGATTTCTCCTTCCCTTCCTTTTTCTAGAATATTCTATCCTATTGGAGTGAAAAGCAACAATGGCTCAGTACTATGCTAGCAGAAGTTTGCTCCCCATTTAAATCTGGTTATCCCCCTACTATGGATCATTATGTGAAGTGCAAAATTATTTTACTTATTTATCTTAAGCTCTCTTCCTACACTGAACTGGTTCCTCCAGGATGGAAAGTCCCAGCTGGACAATGTGGACCTCCTCTAGCAGGGATGCTCTCCCCAGCCCTGKGTGGCAGCAGGAGCGTGGCCAGGCCAGGCASATTCAGAACAGCCCCTGATGATGATGTCAGGTCCGGAAGTGCAGCGAGGGAAGACCTCACCCTTCCTGCAGGCCCACATTCCACCTTTAATAAGGAAGCCAAGAAAGAGCCACTAAATAATGTTGTTTTTCAGTGATCACAACCATGAAAGAGAAAACACAACCCTGTGATAGYAGCACAGCCCATCTCCTCTCTGCACAGAGGAAAGCAACAAACCATCAAAGGGACCTGGCTCCTTTGGAATTAACCTCTGTCTCCCTTGGAATTACAGGTATGACCAGTTTGAAGTTTACAACCAACTGCAGCTTAGAGGGATGCCAATTCCTTCTGCCAGCTAATCAGGGAATCAGCAAACTTCTCAAAAACAACAGCTTTTCTTTTTCACTGCTAAACTTTGGTCCTCAACCCTTGTTAGGGCTTATTTGCACCTTACCTTATTGAAGCAATGAAGAAATCCTTCTGGAATCAAGGACTGGACACCTGAGCTGCAGTGCTCCCAAGGGCTTTCCCAAGCCCAGTAGTGCTGGTCACTGGCCACCAGCCCAGACACTCTGCACTGCAATCTCCTTCCCCCATGGGACACCCCGAGCACAGCCCAGCCCAAGCTGAGCCTCTGAAGGCCAGACTGCAGCAGCCAGGGCTGTTTACATTCCCAGAGCTGAACTCCACTGAGGTCAAACAGTTAAATCTGGGTTGCAAAACGAGGTTCCTCCACGCCATTACTAATGGGGAAAGCATGCCCTGCCCAACCCCTCCCGGGGCCCCCACCAGGGGATGTTCATGGGAGATGTGAGACCCACAGGGAAACAGGGATCTGCCCAGCTCAGAGCCTCTGGTGACAGAGGTGGCAATCCCAGAGGCGGTGCTGGCAAATGGGACAGTGCAGGGCACGAGCAGCAGCCCAGGAATGTTGGATTGGGCACACAGGGCTGGCACCCCATCTACCACAGCAACAGCACAGAGGCCTTCAGCTGCCCAAATCCAAAATATCTGCCAGCCTGGCAGTGCTCCACTGGARCAGAACGGAGCTGCTCCCYTGGGACAGAAKRTTTCTGAGAACTGAAGTTTCTCTGCTACAATACCAGAAACTTGATGTGAATCAACTGGTACCAAAGTCTTAAGTCAGTAGTGCATTTTAAAAGGCTGATTGTAAAAGCAAAACTGAACAATCATTTGTTATAGCTATAATAAGCCTCTTAATGAAAAAAGGGGATAAAACTACTGAATTCCATGAAATCAGTACTTTCACACAGTTAGCACAATGTCTTGCCCACTGTGCAGAACTTCACGTGCGGCTCCTCATGTTTGCACTGTCCCTCTCCTGCTTGGATACAACCCCTGGCTCAGCTGGGATATAATAACTGGAATAATTTGACAGAAACAGTTGCTCTTTAGCCAAAACAGCTCTCCCAGTTCACCCTTTGGACAAACAGCCTCCCTGACACAGCTCCAGGGTGGGAACAGGCAGCAAAGGGCAGGGCAGGCTCTGAGCAGAGCTCAGCTGGMAGGTTCAGCCAAAACCCTGAGCAGAGCCAGCCTTGCCCTTTGTGATCCCAGGACACTGAGAAACCGTCATTTCTAATGAAATTGTTGTTTCTTCAAGCAAATTTTCTTCTCAAGAGAGCAAATAACAGTACTTAGCATGAAATAGGATATGGAATTGGTGCCATTTCTTACTTGGGGGTGGCATGGCCTTAACTCACTCCATGCAAGAAACCAATTGGTTTTACAGGGGAAAGACTGTTATTTTTTGATTCTAGACATGTTAATTACAATACATTAGCTTGCTGTGACATTTTAAAAGTGTATTCCACATGCATCCAACTGAACGCCTCTCGGGGTGTTTTATGGTATAATTCCTTTTCATTCCTTTTACTTTTCTCCTTCTTTCTGACCTAGTCTGAAGCCCAGCCCAGCCACGGGGCTCTGCTGCAGCTCAGAGCCTGGTTTAGCCTGAGCAGTGTGGGCAGAACAGCTCCCATCCCACAGGTTAAAAACGGATCCCCTCACTTGGTCATTTTGCAAYTCCTTCACACTTCCAGGCCAGAAGTCTTCTCTGTACATCTGGAAGCAGCAGATGGGAATTCCTGAGATAAAAGTGTTTACCTTCCATCGTGAAAGAATTTACATTTACATGTATAAAAGAAGATCTATTAAACCTGCAGTAGAGATTTAAAATAAATAAAGCTTCATCTAAACAGTATCTGAGATCTCCCTGCTCCTGCCTGTCACTGAGGCATCAGTCCTGCAGCAGGGCTGATGTCCAAGCAGGTCAAAGCTACAGAACCACTGYARGAGGTTTTTACAARGGCRTGCAGAGAYAGGCCAAGGGGGRATGGCAGAGGGCAGGGTTAGATGGRATATTGGGAAGAATTTTTTCCCTGGGAGGGTGGGGAGGCCCTGGCMCAGRGTGCCCAGAGCAGCTGTGGCTGTCCCTGGATCCCTGGAAGTGTCCAAGACCAGGCTGGACAGGGCTTGGAGCAGCCTGGGATRGTGGAAGGTGTCCRGGCCCATGGCAGGGGGTGGAATCAGATGGGCTTGAAGGTCCSTTCTAACCAAGGCCATTCCATGRTTCCATGAAATCCACACTCCTGAAAGGCTGACCAGGAAGGAATGAGAGCAAACCTGACATAAGAGCCATAAACCTTGGCCAGTCCCAGCAGAACAAGTGACTCAGTTGAAATGTCAGTGTGGAAACAAACCCCTGACTCACACAGTAGCTGGGCGGGGCTGTGGCAGAGGTGATGCCATGGCAGGGCAGTGACAAGTCCACAGTCCTGAACCCTGGAAAGATTTCAGTGGAAGCAAGGAGACACCCACCCTGAACTTGAGACAGAATTAAAGCCAGCCTTCCCTGCTGGGTGGTTTTTCCTCAAACAAAGGCTGTGTTTGTTACCARGAGTAACCAGCTCAGCTCGCTGGTGAGGTAACACTGAGCACCTTGGCGGGCTGGCAGCACATCCTGCCTGCTTTCCACATACAATAGGCAGCACTTGCTGCCAGGAAAAATGAAAGCATCAGCAGCTCTGTTCCAAAACAAGGAATCCAGAATTAGATGATAATTTCCCTTCAAAAATGTTTGCTTTTCTAACACTCACCAAGACAAACTTCACAGAAAATRCAACTCCAAGGTGTTCCAGGACACCAGCTCACTCCTCCCTGTTTGACCTTGAACTGATTTTTGAAAGAAAACCAGCATGATCCAAGGTAAGCATCAATATTCTGAAGTGGGTTTCAAATGTTCAAAAATAACCGTCAGGTGACAGTCACCATTCACTTTCAGTATTAGTATTTAGGGAACACCACACGTAACCAGGCACCAGTATGACTTTCAGTTTGCCTCCTCTTTTTTCACCTAAATTAACAATGTAAGCTTTTGTACGCGTATTAAATTAGTTTAATTGTGAATCTGGTGACCACAGATGCTTCAGTGACTCAGAAATCACACCAAAGGCTGCTGTTTTGGAACTCACCCACCAGCTGCAACTCCTGTGCTTCCAGTCCTTTAGAAGTGCTTTAAAAGTGGTGCATCACCTCCAAAATATTTCAGTGATTTGAACACCTCAGAGCTGCACAACTACAATTCAGGCTTCAATGGGTGGATAAAGAGAGATTTCTGCATTTCTGCTGCTTTGCCTTCCTTCTTCATTACGTTCACTGAGTTCCCCCATCAAACTGTGCTTGGCCACTCACTCTCAAAGCTCAGCTTTGATCTCTTCCACCTCAGCCCTGGATGTGGGAGAAGGAGCTGCCTGCTCTAATGAGAGGCAGAGCAGGCTTCAGGGAGATAATCATCTTGGAAGGAGAGCAGAGTGTTCCTGTGCAGTGCAGGGAAACCCATGACAGACTCTTCACATGAGGGGATTGAAATTCCTGCGTCGGTGAAATGGATCCAAGGCTCATCTCYGGAGCGAGGCAGTAAATTTAGCTCTGGAGAACAACCACAGCTCAAGCCAAATCCTATTTTCGGGCCACTCTCAGAGGGGCAGGCACTGCAGCAAGGTCCTGCACAGCTCCTCCTCATAAAACAYACACTGAGTGGTTTTAATATTAGATCTTGAGCATTCCACCAAATATGGTGCAGTTCAACAAAAGCACTGTTGGCTTCAGTCTGTAACAAAGTTGGGTAGATCATTTTGAGCCACAGCACTGCAAATTTGAGATGAATTTAAGCTGAACTTTCTATAGGCAAAAATAAAATTGTGGTTTAAATGTAGAAGGCTGTTTAAAGCAGTTTTGTTTGAGGGAGGAAGTGTTGTTTCAGTGAGCAGCCTGATGAGTCCAAYAGCTTGTAAACTTCTGGGTACAAAAAAAAATTTACAATTCAGTGCTTCCAATTAACTATTGTAATTCCAATTACTATCCCAGCAAATCAAATACTCACTGCTAACCTGCTACTTTATACCAGGGACCAAGTTGCAGCTATTAATGCTCTCCCCATATTCTTTCTGACTTGGAAAAACACCAGACCTCTGTCAGGCCAATATAACAAAGTGGCTTCTTGTAAAAAGTGCATTTGATTTGTGAAACTATTAATAGCTTCCGAAGGAAAGGCAAAGTGCTGCTGCAGGGGATTAACATTCTAACTGCTAAAATCCAGGCAAGGTGAAATCCAGCAACGGTCTTATGTTTTGATCCCCAAAGTAGCAAGTCCTATGACAAGTTGTCATAAATTAGTGACCAAAAAACCCCAAGGAACCTGAGACAAACTTTTTTAAGYAGCTTATCAAATCATAATGTATTTCCTATGCTTTGCTTTTCCCCGCTTAAGTACTACAATCTACTTTTCTCATGCTACAATTTACTACAGAACTTGAGCTTTCCCAACATGTCCATTTATTTATGTAATTTATTTTTGTAAAAGCATGCAAACACCCTCCCCACCATGTCTCGGTAAATAACTGCTTTTAATATTTAACTGCCAGGTATTTATTTACGTTTACAAGTTTATTGTCATACAAKGTCTCTCTCCCTCCCAAGCAAGCAACAACCTCTTACTAACGCAGAATCATTTTATCTAAAATTAGCTGGGTGCAGTTCTGCTATAATACAGTTGAACAGAAAGCAACCTAAATAATTCCTAAATTGTTATTSCTGAATGTCAGGTGTCATTTTACAACCCCTGCATGCCAACACAACGGTAGGTGCTGCCAGAACAGGGATTCCTGTGCTTTGTGCTCTGGCAGTGCTCAGACCACAGCACCAGCTCCAGGTGAAATTTAACCTGGGCACCRGAGCAAGAAATGATCCTGCAGCACCTCGGGGCCAGCACCTGGCCAGGACTGTCCTTTTCCAGCACCGCCAGGGCTGCACACCTCAGCCCTGCACCATCAGGGCTGCCAGGTCTGTGCCAGCTCTGGTAACACCYATGTCAAACCCATGGCACAGAGGAAGCCTTTGATTCCCTACAACCTCTCTCCTTCCAGGAGCCCTGCCTGAAACACTCCCTGCTCCCCAAATGTCAGGTGTTGGTCCCTACAGCCCTCTCTGCATCAGCAGCAGCTTAGACTGGAATCAGATCCCACAAAAGAAACTGGTTCCCAGTTGCCTTGGCCCTCTCCTTGGCTACCCCATGGRCTGAATGTGGCACCAGCAAAGGCTGGGCAGGGACAGGGAAATCTGTTCCTTTCAGCAACAGCAGCTACTTAAGATCAGCTTAAACTGATCATGAAACTGCACCCTGGGGCCAACATTTCATTCCCATGAGGTGACATCAGCTGGCAGAGCTGCTGACAGAAGTGGCTGTATCCTCTCTGGTCCTGCTCCATGTCCCTGGTCCAGGAGGAGCATCCCCACTGTCAGCAGCTCCAAGGACTGGCCTGGCTCAACACCCWCCTGGCTGGGAGAAAAGGCATGTTCCACTCAGGAGCCAGAAGAGCAAGCACAAGGGACTGGGAACAAACAGAAAAGCAGCTCGGAATCAGGGCTGGGCAGACCTCTGGGCACTGCTGCAAAGCCTGATGCCGCTGTGGGTCTAAGCAGACCAGGCARCAACTGAGGGCTCTGGAAAGCAGGAGGGCTGAGGGATTCCCTCCATGTGGCTTTGGCAGCTCTCAGATTTAAGCGAGTGCAGTCCCCTTGCCAAACCACCTGCTGACATGAAAACTCCTCCACATGTGAAAAGGGAATTAAAAAAATGACCAAAACACCCTCCAACATCTCCTGAACTTCCAAACAGGACCTTGCTTTCCACTCTRGCCACAAGACTGGTGGATTATACCCAACTCAAGACATTTTTAAGCTTTATGATTTCTTTTCCCAGAAGTCTTGCTTTGTCAATTGCTGGAAAGGACTCCAAGAAGCAGCATTGCCTTTTCCACAGACAACTTTTTACAGAACAGACATGTCTGAATAGGAAAAATATGCACTGCAGGAATTAACAAAATACACTGAACTGCTGAAAAAACCGTGGGCGTTTTTTGCTTATTTGGTTGCTTTTTTCAACTTTGACAGGACAAGAGGGAATGTCCTCACTGATAGCAAGTAGGTTTAGATTAGATATTGAAAAACAATTTCCCTGTGAAGGGAGTGAGGCCCTGGCACAGGGTACCCAGAGAAGCTGTGGCTGCCCCACCCCTGCAAGTGTCCAAGGCCAGGTTGGATGGGGCAACCTGGGATAGTGGAAGGTGTCCCTGCCCGTGGCAGGGGGTAGAACGGGATGAGCTTCAAGATCCCTTCCAACCCAGACCATTCCAGGATTCAATGATTTTAGCCTTGCATAGAGTGTCAAAAAGCTTCAGTCCAGAAACKATCATTTTATCAAAGGAAACGCTGCTCTTTTTTAATGCACTGCCCAGCCTGATCTATTTAAAATTTGGGGATTCACAAAACTGGCAAGAGAAAGCCTTGGAGAAGGAACCAAACTGAATCAACACAAGAAGCAAAACAAGGAAATGCAGAAAAGGCAGAACAAGGAAGCAGGAATAGAAAGTCAGGCTGCAAAAAGGAGCTGGAAGCTTTGAAACAACAGTAAAAAGACTATAAGAGAATTCGGGGACCTGAAGTTACACAAAATCAGCTGGTAACAAACCAGGGATTATTCCCTCTGCCCACGATTTCACAACGGAGCTCTTGCGCTGATTTCCTGAGAGTGGCTATGATTAACAATTAATGGCTGAGCCCTTGATTATGTTTCAGCAACAGGAGGCGAGGCCCGGCATCCCTGGCCGAGCACACTCAGCCCATTCCCGGGATCCCGGCGCTGGACACGGCTCCTGTTTTCGTGTTGCTTAGACACAGCACACACAGAGCACATGAATGTGTCCAACACGCAGAGCTGGGCCATTCCCACCCTGCCACGAGGCTTCCCTGCTCTTCCAGCATGAAACTGAAAGTTAACTCAATCCCTGCATTTCTGAGAAGGAAACAGGAGCCTCGCACTAATCAAGGTTTGTGATCCTGCACTGAAACACACGCCTGGACCTGGTGTTACAAAACCAGGATTACTTTATCCCGCTGTTCCGTTCCTACAAAAAAYAGCAGCTCAGAACACTTAATCTGCGTGTGAAATCACTTTGCAGTGGGGCAGACCAGCTGAATGCTCAACCCAAACAGAAGCGGCAAGCTTAGCTCACACATCGATTTCTCTGAGAACATCAGTTTTCAGTTTTCTGTCCTACAGAAAATAGAACTTTTAGTCTAGGGATTGATGTTTCCTAACAATTGCTTGATATTTATATGTGAAAAATCTGCATTTGAATAACTGCTGTACTTTCTACAGCCGTATCTCAGCTGTGACTTTGCAACCTGCCTGTAGGACAATTTATCTTCTAAAAAAGGGCCCATCTTTGAAATTAATTTTCCTGTCACTGGCTAAAGTAGCCTTCTTAGCTTTAAACACGGAGGATGTGTGTTTCCTATGTGTACAACACCATTAACAGTTCTCACTAGTGACCTACCTTGTCTGTGCAATATTCAGCCCTACAATCTACCACTTATCCTTTAATTAACTTTAAATTTCACTCTGGAAGCATCTTTGGGATCTTGAGAAACCGATGAGGTTATGCATACAAAAATTTCAGTGCAGCAAGCTTGAGCACAGGACAAACTTGCAAGACAGAAGGAAAAACCGTTCACAGATCTTTCTGACCCAAAGCCCATTTGGCCACTGCGCACCTCAGTGCCTGCAGCCCCGCTGGCTCTTTGATTCACACCCCTGYAGCCACTCCAGGATGTCCCTGGCACTCTGCAATGCAATTAGCTCCACCAGACAACAATCCCTGTCAAGGAAAAAAGGCTCCACCTCAGCAAGAGGAGCACTTGTGACCTCACCCAGCTGGCCCGGGTTTGAGGAGCTGTTTCCTGGTGAGAAGCAGCACCGGCCAAGGAGAAGTTGCCCAAGTATCCCRTCAGTCCTGATCAGCCATGGAATAGCAACTACAAACTCCAAGGTTATAAGGCTATTTGGCTCCTRAGGAATAAATTTTAACCAAAATGATAGAATCCCAGAATGGTTTGGGTTGGAAGGAACRGAGGAYCAAATTTAGCCTTCAAGACTGGTACCTATGACAATCAAATAGCCTGAAAAATGAGGAATCTAGTACAATAATCTTAAAATTCCTTGATATGTCCCCACCAACTGCTGTTGGTGAAGGCACCCTGCTCTGAATTACCAAAATCAGACTTCTTTACCCATTTTAACTGATGTTTAATCCAACTCCCAGTTTCAGATCAGAGTGTCCATGGCCAGCTGCTGCCTTAGACAAGGCCTAACACTGAGGGCTGAAGGTTCTCCTAAAATGCCAAAAAATGGAGCAACTTCATTTAAGTTACAATTCTTTTCTTTCTGGAAACTGTGCAGAATATTAGAAAACATTTCTAACACATGAAGACACTTTTCATTTAATCCCATCCCAAAAAGATCCTGCATTTTATCCTTGCTAATACAGTGACCTCTAACAAGCAGCTCTGGCCACAAATCCATTATCATAACCTAAAAATACAATGTAAATGTCTAAGAAATACATTTGCTTTCATCAATTCTAAGTGTATCCCATTACAGCATCAGGCTCAAACAGATCGTTACATCACATCTTGCTATTTTAGCAGATCAAATTATTACTATTTCAAGATTTTGACTCTGGGCATAACCTGGTATCAAAATTATTCACTCCGTAGAACCACCATCAGATCAAGTCACAATCAAGGAATCATCCATGCCCAAAGATGGGGATTACTCTGTTTATATGAATAAATACAGGAGGAAAAAAGGCACCTCCTGTACCTTCAGGTGAGCCGCTGCCACTAAAGCACATTCAGGTGTATTTTTACCTCTCTATTCTGCTGTTATGTCAGACACCAAAACCTTCACCCTGCATGCACCTAASCCCTGTGGACAATATCCTTTCCTGAAACTCTTCTAGCTTCCTCTGCTTCCCTGAGTGCTTCCCCCGGCAGCGGCGCAGCTCCAGCCGGGAATGGTGACTCAGGCTCTGGTTACGTGCTGTGACAGGAGCACCGTGTGCCAGCTTTGGCACTACCCTCCCTGCTGGCCTGGACCTCAAACCCTCCTGAAACCACCTGAGAATCACCTGCACAGAAAGAGAACACTTTATTCTTCATTTTAAGGCAATGTAAGACCAGGCTTTCTCGAGACAGAGGCTCCCTTTATCCTCACACAGCCCTGACCCCCTGGCAGGATAGGAAGCCCATGCTGATCCAGCCAGAGCAGATCCCACGGTGTCTGTCTGGATTGTGAATATTTTATCAGTCCTCTCATCTGTTTCATCAAGCAGCAGCTCGAACAGAGCCAAGGGAGGAGAGGACATGCATGCAAGAAGGCAATTAATATTACCCAAATCCCCCCATTTGGAATCTTTTCATTTATTTTTCTACAACAAAAATCTCAAGTATTTTACCCACTGCCCACTCAGCACCTGACACACAAATCACAATGTTATATAGTTACTTTTTTCTTCTRACCCGCAGGCTTTAGCTGGTTCCTAATGGAATTCACAACGTTTTATTATGCAAGTCAACAAATTTAGTTTGTTGTTTAGTTTTCTGTGGGAAAAAGAATCTTGGAGGTGACCTAAGTGTGGCCTTCCAGTACCCAAAGAAGCTGACAAGAAATATGGGGAGAGACTGTTTACAAGCACCTGGACTGGCAGGCCAAGGGGGAATGGCTTCCCACTGCCAGAGGGCAGCATTAGGTGGGATTCTGAAAAGACCTGGTGTTGTCAGACGCCACCRCGCAGAAGCCACCCCTGGCTCAGAGCTGTGAGGACCCACGTGGGAAACRCCACCCACAGCATCCCTGGGCCTCACACCCTGCCCACGTCACTGCTTCTGGACGTGGGCAAGGCAGAGGCAACCCAGGCAAGGCATTCCCAGGTTTCATGTGGTCTGGAAGCAGATCACAAGTRATGAGGCTATTAAACTGAGGGCTGAGCAACTATTTACTCATTGACTTAAAATCTGGTGCTGCCCTTGTAAGGACACRAGTTCTGCAGAGAAAAACATTTCTTAACCATACAGCGTAATTTCTTAAGTCCCTAATCTTCGGGATTTTTAATGACCTGGACTTTAAACATGAGATCATCTTGGCCCGTGAGGAATTAAGAGATCCTTATAAACTGATGGCTGCCTTTACAAAACCTAAAGGAAACACCGAAATTAGGCTAGAATACATTGTTTTCTTTCCTATTCCAGCACAGCAATCCAGCAGCTCACCAGAGCAGCAGTTCAACTTCACAGGCTTCCCCAGCTCCCAAGTTCTCCACCAAGACAGAATCGTGAAGAAAATCTACAAAGTCCTCCCCTTCAGTAAATTCAGGTTATTTTTCCTTTGACTTCAGCAATCTGCTTTGAAGGGGATATTAAMCAATGGGATTAACAGACATGCTCACAAAATTCAATCTAGACCACAGCTTGAACCCAACTTACATCCATACATTCCTGGAATTCTACGATCTGTGGTTTATGACTGTGATAATACAGTCCCAAACSCTTCACCAGGGCCAAGTCTCACCACAAGCAGCAGCCCCAAATTGAACACGTAATAGCTGCCTGTTTTTCTATAATTGGAAGTTTGTTCTGGTAGAAAAATCCAACTCCCAAGCTGCACAAGCCATTACATTGTGTCAGAGGTCCCTAAAGGGTGCAGGAAACAGATAAATGCACGGATACCCGAGAGACTTTGTTGACCCTGCTGGGACTGAGCAGCACTGCTGAGGTAACTGAGCTCTTTCCTTGCTCCCACCCTGCATGGAAACTCCACTTTGCCAAGTTTTGCACCTGTGCAGAGCCCCCAATATCCTGGAAGTGGCCAGGTAAGGAATATTTTGCAGCTRTGTGTGCCAGCTCCCTTCAGCCCAGGCAGCTCTGCCATGCTCACTGTCCACCAGCCCCACTCCCCAGATGTTTATTCAGTGATCCCTGGGCTGTCATTCCCCACTGCTCTGGCATTCATACACACTTTGCTCCCAGCACTGCCTGACCTGCAGCCCCACATCCTGCCCCTGCTCAGGAACACACATCCCCCTAATTCAATTCACTCAGACTCTTTAAACCCATCATTGGAGTCAGCTGYCATCCAGAAAGATCTAATGCAATTTCCTAATTAGAGACCTGGAACTTMATTTGGAGATAAACAGGAAATGCTTAAGATAACGATTATAAACACTGAAATGAGATTTTTCTTTTCATGAGCCCTCTGGTGCAGACAAATGCCAACCTGCAAACTCCCYGTAAATATTAAATATTCATCACTGTTCACCACTTTTTCAAATATCTCTGCCAAACAGTGCAAGTAAATAACACTCAGCAGATTTAACTTCTATTAAAGGCTGTTTGGGTGAGCCAGAAATGTTCAAATACTTGGGTCATACTCAATATTTTCCCCCACACAAGAACCAGAAAAACATTAAAGAAGAAATTCTTTGATATGAAATGAAACTCTAGGGTTAATGTYATATTGATGGAAGTATTAAGAGATGGGTGCACTCTCGTTTTACCACCCTGGACATTTGAAAAAGCGAGTTTCAAAGTACTATCAACACAACATGAAGAAATAAAGAAACCTTTCTTAAGTAATAACACACAGAACAGTTCTGAGAAAGAGAAGAATCAACAGATAATGCTTTAGCAGGAAAAAAAAAGAATCATTTGGACCATCCACATTTTCCATTAAGTATTTACTAGAAATTACTGCTTTCCAGAAGGTTTTCCATGTACAAACAGATGTAGGCAGCTCCTCCTTGTACAGTATTTCAGTAACAGGCATTTTAACATAACTTGCTTTAATGTAATAATTATGTTACAACTCCAGCTCCAACTCAAGACTTGCACATTGCCAAGTGGCTTGAAGAAACACTAAATATAGTTCAGCACAGTAACTTTTATGCAGGACATGAGCTATTAAAAGCCATGTTCYAAAACTCTCAGTGAGTCACAGCAATGCCATGAGTACAGGGCTTGGAAAAACCTATTTGTACACAAGGAGTTGTATTTGAGCAGTGGGAAACAAGCACAGAAGCTACAGTAAGTCAGCCTCTTGCATAAAWCCAGAGCCTTCTGAGGCACTTTGTGGGCCCTTCCAGATTTCTAATTAGTCAGAGCTGCCTGTCCCTGGTTTAAATTACTGCAAGAGCCTCRGGGCAGATCGAGTATCTCTCACAGCAAAGGCAGTAAGAAAACCCACCTGTCTGAGCTTGGGTGACTTCACCAGACCCAAACCTCCCCAGCAGTTGTCTGGAATCATTTTTAATCAGAATGGTACTCAGGGATTGCACCTAAAGGATGAAGAAAGAACCTGATGGCAACAACAACAGCAGCAGCAGCTGGTCCCCGGAGGCCAGAAGCCCAACTCATGGAGATTGTCAGAGCYTGAGATGTCATTAATTAACAACCTGAGCTCTGTAAGCAAACAGCACGATCCAAACCTCTCCATGGGCTCATTCCTCATGGAAATTACTCAGCTATGTAGTTCAAATGCTTATTAGTGTATCAGTGCAAAGCTTTGATGACAATAGCTCTGAACATTTATTTTCATTAGGGATGACTGCAGCTATAAAGGAGAATATTCCCAAGCTTCTAATCAAATCTGTTTCCTTTGTAATTTATGAAAGGGTATGGAAACTGAGACAAGCACTTGTAGACACGTGAAGAATCACCTTGCTGACATCAAACATAATATAATTTAAATTTCTGAGCCTAATGCTCAGGTGCTGCATTGGARTGAGGATCTGCTCAGGAAACACCCCAAAGGAAGGTACAACCTCACCTCTCCAAATCTGTGAGCCAGCATGTCCCAAACCAGTCCACAGCTCCCATTTCCCAGGGCTCTGTACCCAGGCCAAGCACACACACAACTGTTCCTAGTGGATATGAGCCTTGGGCCTCCAAAGAGATGAAGATTTAGAGGAATTAGGACATAAATCCCATTAAAAGCAATCCCAGCGCATGGCCTCTACAGAATCACAGACCACCCCAAATTCATGAAGTTCAGAATTAATGTTATTCCTTTTTTCTCCAACTAAATTTTAAGCCTAACAAAAACTTTCCAGCTCTTTGCAGGTGGATTCAGGATGYAGCTCAAGATAAAGTCAGCTCTTAGSTCATTCCTCTGGGTGATCAGCCCTGTGTCTGTTGTGGGCAAGATGCCACTTTATGGCAATGCATTAATTCAGCTCATATGGAACTAATGCTTTCCTGGCAAGCCCTGCCTCTGTTCACCTGCAAGTCCTAGCCCTGCTTTTTGGGAATTATGCTGACCAGATRTGAGAGCCTTCACAATGCCATGAGCACCAACAGTGTTCCCCTCAGCAGCACTGACAACAAATCTGTCCAATATATAAAATATAAAGTCCTCAGCAGCAGATTGAACACGTAAGGCMGCCAAGAACATCCACGAGATAATTGCAGCAAAATATTTAACACATCTATTAATTACTGTGGAATCCTGTTCCGCTGAACTAATCCCCTCTTTAATTAGTTTTCTAAATGTATTTCATAACTCCATATAATTCTATCAATGGACTCAGAGGCTTCTCATAAATGCCATTCCTTGGCTTTKATGGAGTTCTTACCCATGCTTTCTCATTTTTCACACTAAGGTCTTACTGCCCTGATGCCAGGTCTGATAGAGTCCAAGACCAAGGATGCCACCCTTGGAAGCTGGCTGAAAGAAGGCAGTGTCATTGCTGCCTTCAATCAAACAGCCCTTCATTAAGGCAACAACCCCACGGTGCCGACGCGTGGCTGACGCAGGGCCAGGCCCTGCTGACCTCAGGGTAACGTGGCTGCTCTCCCACACCTCAGGTGTGATGGACAAACCTCTGCAGGAGGGAAAAGGAGAGCAGGAGGAGCCACCCCTTCCAAACACAGCACCAGGAAACGCAAAAGCTAGTCAGGGATCATCCCTGGGGGGACATGACCCCTCGGCACAGATCCCAAGCTCCTCTGGATGCTGTTTCTCCTGTGGAGCAGCTCATTCTTCTGCAGGGTCTCCCAAAGTTCAGGGCCTTTAAACACTGAACCATTACCTCTGCAAGTATCATGCAACCCATGGGATCCTCCTGATGCAGGATTTGTCTCCTCGTTCTGTCCCAGCACAAAAAACAATAAACGAGTTCACCAACTCAATGGAACATAACACAACCCAACAGAACATATAATATTGCCTCTAAGATCCTGCTMAATGTCTGCCATGTCTTCCATGAGTCCTGCAGTGCTTCCCAAACCAAGCTTGAAAGCCTAAGCCCTGATACTTTAAAGCAGAATCAGTTAGAATCTGTCCCTACTATGGGATTTTACTTTGGGAAATGGAATAAGGCCCTGGTGAYTAAAGGAATGCTTGACTAGTATGTGAAATGTGAGCAGGTGAAATAGTCACAATTAATGAATAWCAAGTGCATAAAAACAAATTACTCGGTGTCATTTAAATAGTTTTTAATGAAAACCAATGACAGAAGTGTCTGCATCTTAATGAAACCAGACCCCCTCCACCCGTGCATGCCCAGGCTGCCAGGGCACCCCAGACTCCGTGGCACAGGTGTGTGACAAGAACCTGCCAAGACACCACACCCAAGCACCCCACAGCCTTCACCTGCACGGCCAAAGGTCACTGCYAACCTCCCCACCCACACCTCCAAACACTACTCCACACTGTACTCGGATTTGTCCCTGGAAGCACAAAGCACCCCAAGCTGTTTATCCTCCTCAGTACAACCCAGATTACTCAAAATTCCGCTTGGGATTTGGTGCTGTGGGGCTAACACATGCAAACAGAGAATGCCAATAATGCCTCCAAYAACATTAAAAAAATTCATTAATTCATATGAAATGGGAATGAGAGGACAGGGYTCGGTTCCCTCTTTAATAGCAAAACAAACCTATTAAAAATCTCCTCCTTGGGCTTTATTAGCTGACACACCTGCCCTGGGTTGTGTGGGCTCCAAGGAAAATAAACATCCCGTTAAGGGAGTTACTGGAAAGAAGGCCACCAAAACATAAACTCAGATAATAAGTTTATACTTTCAGTATCAGCACAGACTCTCAATTTATACTCTCAATATCAGGAACTGATTTTCAGAATCAATCTTTACCAAAAGCAGAAGGAAGTATCTGCGGGAAAATCTGACTTCTGCTAGAAAAGCAATGTGGTGACATTTGCATGTTTAGCAGYAGGGACAGCTGCTGCTGCAGGACACTCCCCTGTCTGGGCACAGATTTGTTATCACGGAACCAAGTTTAAAAYCTTCCCAGATTCTGACAGCTGGAAACTGGTGGCAACTGTACCTACAGGGYTTCTGTTGGTTTTGTTAAAATTAAGTCCTGGGCAGGCAAATTAAGTCCTGGAGAAGGCACTCTCTGAAGTCTCTTTAGTTGTGAGAGAAGCAAGAAATAGAGCAAATACCTCAATATCAACCCCGGGAGAAAGGAAACGAAAGTCGCCAAAGCCCAGACAAGGAAGCGCCCGATGCAAATGGCGCTGGGGGCTCGGGGAGGGGGGTTCGGGACCCCCGAGGGCTCCGCCGAGTCCCGGGAGCGCAGCGCGGCTGAGACCCCGGGCAGGCGAGGCGGAGCCCTGCGACCGGCACGGACCCAACCTCCGGAGCGCCTTTAACCCGAGCGCCCGCGGCCGCCGCCCCTCGCGTTCCCCACGGAGCCCACCGAAGCATCGCCCCCCGAACGGTCCCGCGGGGCCGAGACTGCGGAGCGGAGCCCACCCGCGCCCCGTCCCGTCCGCGGCGCCGCCGCCCACCTGCCCACRGTCTGGTTGGCGAGCTGCTTCATGCGGTTGAACTGCTTCTTCATGGCGGCGGCCGCTGCCCCGGGCTACCCCGGGTCCCGCCGCTGCTGCCCCGGCCGCCCCCGGCCCCGCAGCC
>NW_026623375.1:927235-952697 GCF_030028575.1 Malurus melanocephalus | reverse complement strand
CAGCCCCCGAGCCCCGGATGTCCCGCCCGCAGCCCGGATGTTGCCCGTGCTCWACGCCACGGCTTTTCCTCCGCCGTTCTCTCGGTGGTACCGGGTGCTGCTGCACTATGAGAGGCAGTCAGGCASAGATCGCTGCCGGTATCGCCCGTTYTCGGACAGCCCCAACCCCGCATCCCGCGCGGTTACCGCCGAGCGGCTCGCTGACTACATCTCCCGGCTTGCCTTGCGCTCTCGCCGCCGCTTCCTGGGGGTGGTGCTGCAGCTCACGTGTTCTCATTGGGCGCTGCGSGGATCGATGGGCGCACGGACCAATCGCTGCCCAGTTCCGGCRGAGGCTGYCCAATGAGGAGCGGCGGGGGGCGGGCCGCAGGGGCGGTGGCAGCGGCCGGGCCCCTCACGCTCCATGGCGGCCGCCGGCCCCGACGAGGCGGACGAGGCGGTGCGGGGAACCTGCGAGGACGCGTCCGTCTGCAAACGGTACCGGGGCCGGGGCAGCGGCCGGGTTGGGCTGGGCCGGGTGGCGACCGCCGGTGTCCCTTCGCACCGGCCACGGCCCCGCGGCGGGGCTGGGGAGTTGGGGAGGGGCGAAGCTCGGGCAGCTCCCGGGAAGCGGAGCTGGGGCAGAGCGGGAGCGGCCCCGTCCCCTGTCAGTGCTGGGGTCTCTGTGTGTGTGCCCCGAGCTTCTGTTATTGCTGGGTGGTTGGTCTGTCCTTTTGTAGTAGCAGATTGTTGCGTGGTGGAGCTTGGTTGGAGAGTTTTCCTCTTGGAATCAGTTGTAAAACTCGTGAGTTCTCTTAGAACTGAGTACCACTGTGCTAAACTGATGTGTAGAAGCTCTGGAATAAGTGCAAACGCCTTGTGATGTAACACTGTGTAGAAGTAAATCCACATTTGTGTATTTGAGCAGCTAGAGACACAATTCAGCTGCTGGATTCCATAGGGGAAATACTTGAGATTTTGGTCTTTGCTTCCAAAATTTCGTCCACTAGTGAAGAGACCATTTAAAAGATGCTTTTTTAATATGGCAACAGCYAAAATATCTGACTAAACTTTGTATAATCTCTTGATGTGTGTAGTTTGACACATGAAACAGATTTTTAAAAGATTTTTGCAAGTGCACACCCATGCCAGAGGAACCATTCCAGTCTGTATGTTTTAGGGTAAATTTTGGTGGYCTTATTTCCTAATTCTCTCTTCTCCCTGCTGCTGGACAGGTTTGCTGTGAGTGTTGGCTACTGGACGGACCCTTACATCCAGTATTTTGTGAGACAAGCCAAAGAAAGGAAAGCACCTGAAATCAACAGAGGCAAGTTGCAATGGGAATGGGGACACTTAGCTGGTCWTGACAAAACCTCTGTGTTAGGGAGGGGAGGGAACATGTGGAAGAATGAGATAAGGTTTCTTCACAGGAATGATTATCCTGTCTTTTAAATATGATTCTGTAAAACAAAACACTCTTCCRTTGCTTTTTGTGTTCTGAATGGGCTGTCTCTGTGTGTCTCATCTCCTCAAAGCAATCAGAAATGTTGGTTTGACCCAGGACAGTTGGGTATGTCAGCTCTGGTCTCTGCAAATGTAGAACTATTATACTCTGCTGCAGGTGAAACTGAGTAAACCTGTTTACTCACAGAGTTGTGTTTTATCAGTGTGTGGGATTTTGTTTGTAATTAAAAAAGAAAAACAAAAGCCCGTAGGTATCTTAAAAAGATGGCACTATTTTTCCTATGGACTGTCAAAGATTTCCATGAGTGTTAACCATCAAGTATTATGTGAAAATAGTTACTAATGCAGCATTTGTGTGTGTTGCAGGGTATTATGCTCGTGTGCACGGAGTCAGTTACCTGATCAAAGCKTTTCTGAAGAGGACAGAATGCAACAGTCAGATTGTTAATCTCGGGGCTGGCATGGACACGCTGTTCTGGAGATTAAAGGTAACGGGAGCTGCAGGGACAGGCCTGGCTGAGGACACAGGGCTCTGGGGACCTGAGAGGTGCTGCTCTATGCTTGTTCAGGCTCTGTCACACAGGGCAGCTGTGCAGGGAGGCAGCACAGCAGGAGCTCCCACAGAATCCCAGAATAGCTGGGCTTGAGAGGAACCTTTGGAGATCATCCTGTCCACCCCCTGCCCAGGCAGGGTCACCTGGAGCAGGTGACACAGGAACACGTCCAGGTGGGTTTGGGATGTCCCAGAGAGGGATACTCCACACCCTCCCTGGGCAGCTGTTCCAGGGCCCTGCCACCGTCATGGAAAGAAGTTCTTCCTCATGTCGAGGTGGAACTCATTTTAGTTTCTGGCCATAAACTAAAGAGAGTCTGGCACCATCCTCTGACAGCCCTTTGAGATGTTTTTATGGATTGATGGGTTCCTCTCCCAGCCTTCCCTTCTCCAGACTGACCAGGCTCAGTTTCCCCAGTCTCTCCTCATCACAGAGATGCTCCAGACCCCAAATCATCTTTGTGGCCACTGCTGGACCCTTTCCAGCAGCTCCTTCTCTTTTTTTTTTGTAGATTAGGACTGGACACTGCAGCTGTCCTCACCAGGGCTGGCTGCAGGGGCAGGATCACTCCCTGAYCTGTTTTCCCRCATCSCCGGGGATTCCAGTTGTGAGTTTATTTATGCAAATCATGGAATCACAGACTGGTTTGGATTGGCAGGAACCTGGAAAATCAKCCAGTCCYACCCCCTATCATGGGCAGGGACACTTTCCACTATCCCACAGTGCTCCAAGCCCTGTYCAGCCTGGCCTTGGACACTSCCAGGGATCCAGGGGCAGCCACAGCCTCTCTGGGCAGCCTGTCCCATATATAGGTATGTTTGTATGTGTGTGAAATTCATAGAAATTCAATTATTCAGATGTTGTATGATGGTGTCTTTCCCACTGAACACACCTCTGAGTGAATTGTCCTCTTATTAGCATCTACATTTGTAAATTTAGTTACTGGAGGGAAGCCTGAGGATTTTGCTTGATCCATTTTGCTTGATCACAGTTCATTGTATTCCATCAGTGGAGAGGAGAAAATACTGATTTTTGTTTTTCCCTGACATGTGAAGCTTTTTTCTTACCTGCATTCCTATAAAAGCTCTGTCAATACRTTGTTTTGGTGACAGTGATTTTAAAAGCTGAAGTGGACATTTTAATTCCAATTCTTTGTCATTGTGGAGAGCAGGTGTGGTATAATGAATGTACAGAATCTGGGAGCCAGTTACTGGAGTGTTSAATGCTCTGAGTGCTGGTTTCATCTCAGAAATCCATGGGTTGACAGCCAGAACGAGCAGCAACATCMATCACAAAGGGATTGCTGCACAGAGAGAGACTTGGCACAGCTTTTCCATCAGGCTGGGAAATTGTGCCAACGTGGAATGAAGAGCTTTTCCCCTCTTTTGTAGTCCAGGGAGACTGGTGTGCTTGTGCTCTGGGTGTGAGCTGGAGGAAAGCTGGAATGTTGTCACTGTCTGGGTAAACCTGTGCAAAAACATTCCTGGTTCTTTCCATGTAAGGCTGTGCTGAAAATCATGGGGAATGCTGTAGTAATTTATATTGCTGTGCTCTTCCAGATCCCCAGAGCGCATGGTTGGAGTGTCTGTGTCAGTGATCTGGGGTTGGGGTTGGAGTCCTTGTCCCTCTGGGGACATCCCAAACCCTCCTGGAACACATTCCTGTGTCACCTGCTCTGGGTGATCCCTACCTGGGCACAAAGATTGGACCTGATGATCTCCAGAGGTCCTTTCCAAGCCCAGGTATTCTGGGATTCTGTGGTTGCATAAAATGTAAAATTATATCTTTAGTTCTTAGAAAACATTCTAATGTCTCTGAATGGGTTTTTGTTGGATTTTAGGGGGTTTTAACCTGTGGGACATTGTTATAYTGCTGTTACAAATGTCAGTGTAAGCTAAACCAGAGCTGTTTAGGATTTGAGGTCTGTCTTGTCCTGTGCATGTGAAACTTGAGTGTCCCTAAGTCTAGTGTCTTCCTCCCATTCCCAGGATGAAAATCTTCTCCCTAAAAAATATTTTGAAGTGGATTTTCCAATGATCGTTGCAAGAAAAATACATAATATCAAGTAAGTCTGAGGCCTCTGTTCAGCTGTGGGAGACTGAATGTGTCATTATTTCATCTCCCTGCTGAGAAACTCTTCATGTTCTGGGATATGAGGGTGGGGAGGCCCTGGCACAGGGTGCCCAGAGGAGCTGTGGCTGCTCCTGGATCCCTGGAAGGGTCCAAGGTCAGGTTGGATGGGGCTTGGAGCAGCCTGAGACGATGGAAGGTGTCCCTGCCTGTGGCAGGGGTGGCACTGGATGAGCTTTAAGGTTCCTTCCCAAACCCTTCCAGGTTCTCTGTAGAATTCAGGTTCATTTTTCAGGCAGGCTCTGCAGCCAGTGTTCCAGTAGATGATCTGTGAAAGCTTCAGGGAGCCRAGCAGAGCCTGCTCTGTGGCAAGGAAAGTCTCCTGACAATTCAAGGTGATTAATTTTCTACTGTTGAAGACACCCCTGAATTCCCAGATGTGCCTGTTCAGTTGGAGGCAGGACAGATGCTGCTGTATGGGGATATCCTGTTTGAATGAATCCATTAAGCCTTACTGAGGACATGTTACAGGGTGTCTGGATTTCTCTTGAAACATTCCCTCAAAACTTAAGAGTAGTTGGGTATAAAACTCAGCTCCCAACTTCCACAGACTTGCAAAGGTTTTCCTTTCCAGCAGAGGGCAGAGATATTCCCTTGGCTGCTTTTGACACACACACAGTCACACACACACACTCTCACATATATATATATATGTGAAGAAAAAAGCTGTAAGCACACTGTTAAACAGGCTTAACTGCTCTGAGATGCTTCTTCCTTCTTCCCACAGATCAAAACCTCCCCTGTCAAAACCAATTATGGAATCCCATTCAGGGGACTCTCTTCTAATAGGTGAGTCATCTTCAAACTCAGTCAGTGATGTACTGCAGCACTTTAAAAACTTTTCTGATCATTTTGTTCTGCTATGTGGGCAGGCTTTTAATGTTTGAAATGCTGTTTGGACAGAGAATTGGGAGGGAAAAGAGGCTTTTTTCTTCTCTTACAGACTCCTGCCCATTTGTTCCGTGTCATGTTAGAAACGTCTTCTCTTTAAGTGGTTTTATTCTGGCAGAAAGTTGTTGGGTTTTTTCTTTTTCTCTCATATGTAGCTCATTTTCTGTCACAGGAAAGGAAAAAGGCATGGATACTGGATTAAAATATCTGTTRAGTGTTTATCTGCTTTCTGTCTCATTAAGAGCACAAGCCTATACATTTAGCAGAGTTTTCACAGCAGAAACACAGCCTGCACAGCCCAGGCTCAGGAGCCAGTGCTGTTTATTACGTTTTATTATTTAAAAGATAAGAATTTCAGGTGGTGTCATGTGGTTGTACTGGTTTCTAACCTTATTATGGAACAGAAGGTTGTGGACTCCCCAWSCCTGGAAGGGTCCAAGGCCAGGTTGGATGGGGCTTGGAGCACCCTGGGATAGTGGAAGGTGTCCCTGCCCATGGCAGGGTGTGGGACTGGATGATCTCTAGGGTCCCTCCCAGCCCARATCATTCTATAATTGTATGTTTGTGTCAAGAATTGCACCCAAGAACCCTTTTACTTGTGGAAAATTCCCTGGGTTCCACTGAGTTCATGTTCTCAGTGCAGATGCTTAGCTGTAGTGGTTGCTTTGCACAATTKAGGAGGGGCAGTAATCACCTGCATCCACCAGAGCAAGGAATTTGTGTGAGCAGGGGTGACCCCGAGGCAGAGCCTGCAGTGCTGGGTGCTCCCTGCTGTGGTCACCTCTGGCCCCTTAAATAAGCACAGTTCTAGCCCAGGCTCTGGGCACATTCTGCAGATGTTATTGCTGCTCAGCAGAGGCTCTTCACTTCCCAATCCTGCAGCAGTCCTTTGAAAGGCAGAACTCTCCCTTGTACCTTCAGGCCTCCCAAGATGAAAGCTCAGTGCCCCAGCTCAGAAGGGCTCCTGGGGACCCCTGGGTTCCAGGCAGGCCCTCCTGGGGCATGTCTTACCCAGGGAATGTGCACAAGGGCTGTTCCAGAGGCACCCACTGGGTCCATCCCAAGGGCTGTGTGGGATTTGTGCTCCTGAACAGCTGTAGGTTTGTCTGGAACAGCAAAACACCTGCAGACTTATCAGCTTGCAYTGTTGTAATCTAAAGCTTTTAATAGCCACCTCCCATAACATTGGAGTGTACTGGGGACACTGGTTTCTCTGAAGCTGCTTCTCTGGTTCCTTCTTGGTGCTGGGTGTTAAAACCTCAGAGTAACAGCTTTGCTGTTCCCAGGCTGGTGTAGGCTCTGCTGCACAGAGATGTTTGGTTTGCAGCAGCATGTCCAGAATGTGTGGAGATGGTGGAAATGTTGTGGAACTGAAGTTTGAACTGACTCCCAGCCACAGGTCAGTTCCAATGAGATCCCTGTGAGCTCTGGCTTAAGGATCAGTTAATGGAACTGCCTTGTGTGCAGGGGCCACCAGAAGAGGTGCTAGAATAAGTCAGTAAATCAAACAGATGAGCAGAGAGTTCTTACAGATCTRAAGGAACTTGACAATGAATTTATTCAGCTACTGGTGGTCTGTAGCYTCTCATTTAAAACTATCTCAGCACTGGAAGGTTGTGGCTGTGACTCAGATGGGCTCCATGGGAAATCCAGGGAACCCCAAGCCWGTAGGACTGATGTATCTACTGAACAGATCAGTGGGAACTCTGACAGACWGACTTAGTGGAACACAGGAATGTGTTGAGAAAGCCACCATGGCTTTTGGAAGGGCAMGTTGTGCTTCCCAAATCTAATGGAGTTCTCTGAGTCAACATATCTGTTGGAAAAGGACATCAGCATAGTGCTTGCATTTCAAAAATGTGTTTTGACTGTGTCCCTTGCCAGAGTGTGCCAAAGAAATGGCACAGTGGTTGTGGGGAAGGAATGGTTCTCATATGGATGAGGAGCTGGGATGGAGGGCGAGCATATGTTGTTAATTTTCATAATGGAGGAGATGGAGATCTGTGCTTAAGGATATGTTGTTGTTCAACACTAAGAAAAAATTGGGAAAATAGAGTGATTAGTAAGTGGCAGCTTGTTGGCAAATCCAAACTCTGAAGAGTGGTAAAGAACTGTAGAAGTATCTTGTGAAAATTAGTGACTTGATGATGATTTCAATGTGGATTAATAGAAAGTGATGCACATAGGGGGAAAAACAGTTTGTGCCTCACATGTAAATGATTATTGCTGCCTTCCTGCAGGATCTGGGTATTTGAATAAATAGATGGATGAAAGCATGAGCTCAGTAATGGCCCAGAAATACAAAGCAATTTGAGCATTTTTGTGAAAAAGCTAGAAAACAACTTTGGTGCCCATGTTGGTAGGTGTTTACTCTCTTTGACTTTTCCCTTTGTAGCTGCTGGAGGTCTCTGGAAGGCTGGGTATCTTCCTAGGGAGACCTTTGGTCTGTCCTGGCACAGCTGTTAGGCTGTGGAATATTGTGGGAATAGCACCTGTCACAGGGGTGTAGGGGGCACAGTGGGGCAGCACTGCCAGGTAGGGAAACGTTACTCGTTTTTTTGGGAGTGTATACCAGTATTTTGGAATCYCATCCATCCCTGTTCCTCCACACCAGATCCATACCGTTGTCTCTTCTATACCAGGAATAGTTTGTTCAGATTGTTTGGAGTTTTGGTTTTGAGTTGTTATAATGCGGATTGGCATGACTTCGGTTTTCTTACTGCTTTTCTGCTCACTCTGAATTTTCTCATGGCACGAAGCTGCTGTTGATAGACAMCTTCACTGGCTTTTGGCATCTGCTGGGCTTCCTTTGGCCAAAGCAGGGGCAGCCTGGTGTGCAGGTCCAGTACAGAGCTGGTGCCCTGGCATGCAGCAGGATGATCCCTGYCACTAACAGCTCCTGCTTTCCTGAGGAATGTTGGATCAGCAGGGAAAGSAGTGACCTCCCTGTGGCAATATCGCAGCAGATTGTTTTCAGAGTTCAGTRGCACAATCTGATGGGTGTTGCTCGTGCTGGGAGGTCAGTGCAGCACCTTTGTTACCTTGGCAAGTGCAAATTGCACCTCATGAGCTGCTCCCCTTGCGTGCCTCTCACACCTTCTGCCCTGCCTGTGCCAACTTGGGCTCTTGGTTGTTTCATCTTCCCTCTATCCCCAGACTGTCTTGTGACCCAGTGTAGCTGTCAGGGGGACTGGCAGGCCTTGTGTTGGGGCTGACTTTGTGCWTCCAGGATGAGATGAGTGCTTGGCAGGGCCCTGCTGGGCGTTTGTAGTGAAGCCCAAGCTGGGGGAGAGCAGCGCTTAGCCTGCAGAACAGGCTGCAGGGGCTGCTGCTTTGTAAGGCTGCCAAAGATACCTTAGCATGAAAATCCTAATGAAATCGGTTTGAGTCAATAGTATCCTGCATGCTGTCTCTTGGAAAACCTCCAGGAAATTGTTGCACTAATGTGAGAAGRGAGTAAGAGAAGAAAGCTGAATTCTTGTGGCAGAGGAAGAGCTTCATGTGCCTGGAGGCTACAGTGCTGCCCCAGCAGCCGGGTTAGGGCAGCAGGGAGGGCCTGAGGCCACCCTCCAACACAGCTGTTACTTCTCCTGACACTTCTGTGAAGAAAAAATCAATGTGGTGAGGTCAAAAGGCAACTGTAAGCAGCTCCTGCTACTACTCAGTTACTACAACCTTGTCTTGTTCTATGACTGTGAAGTTTGAACCRCTTGTGTTGTTACCTCTGTGCCAGAAGTCATGGAAAATAAACATTCAAGTGTGTGCCCAGAGCAAAGCATTCTCTTTGATTATCCCTGCAGAGCTGAACCCTGTGCCTGGGCCTGGACAGCCTGGGTGGGGTGGGTGAGGTGGTGRGGCTTGTCTTTCTCCCCTTTTGTCTCCCCTCCCTTGTATTTCTCAAATTAAATCTGAGTTTGTTGTTTCTCAAACCTTCATTTCAGCCACGTACAGAGAATCTTTGTACATGGCTGAGTGTGAACATCACACACAGCCCCAGGGCAGCTCTAGAGGAGAACATCTGACCAAACAACCTCACTGAGAAACAGCACGAGGTGTTGGTGCCTGGCTAGGAATGACTGCTTGGAATATGGGGTTTTTGGTGGTTTAAGCCACCAAATGTCATTGGCAGTGCCAGCTTTAGGGCAGCTGGCCTGAGATGCAGCATTGCAGTAAGAATGAACAGAAGGGTGTTAACACACAGGATCAATTCAGTTAAAACAAACTGTTGTTCCTCAGGAGAAATCAATGGGGACCRTGTGACTGTGCTGCCAAACTGGAACTTGCTTTTTCTTTTCCAGCTGCCCTATGGATGGGCAAGAATTGTAAAATACATTTGCAGCAAGGCTTCTTAGTCAGAGGGCAGCAGATTTGTCCCTTTCATACTTCACAGAATATGGGAAGGAGCCCACAAGGAYYGTCTAGYCCAGCCMTGGCCCTGCACAGCMCAGTCCCTAACTCTGCAATAAAGTAGGGATTGGTGCCAGACCATGTACCAGCAGTACAACAGTTTTGGGGGATGTTTGTGGATGGATTTCTGGCCTCCAGGCTGGGAACAGTGCCAGTCCCTGGATCCCTGGGAGTGCCCAAGGCCAGAYTGAAGCACCCTGGGGTAGTGGAAGGTGTCCCTGCCCATGGCAGGGGTGGCACTGGATGSGYTGTAAGGTCCCTTCCCACCCAAACTAATTCAGGATTTCATGATAAAAATGCTCGAGTCAGTGTGATGTCAGCAAGGCACATTTGCTTCCACCTTGGAGTGTTTGTGCTGCTTCTCTCCTGGATCACTTAAAAAGTTTTGTTGGTTTATTTCTGGCTTTTATTTCTGTTCTTTATTAATGTACACGTGTGTCCAARCCTCTGAGGCTGGACAGGGAGCTGGCATTAATTCCCTACTAATTGTGGTGGCTGACGCTCGCTCTGCCGTATCCATGGACAGAAACCAATCCTTTATTTAAATACTTCCCTGTGTGTGGTGGGGTTTTTGGGTGGCTTTTTTTGATGCCATTATCATGGCCTTGATGTAATCACTTAAATAGAAGGGTGTGGGAAGTAGTAAAGCTATTACAGAACATGCACATGGAAAAAGCCTTGACTCAAAATGTTGAATCATTTGCCGCACAACTTTTTTCTCTCTTTTTTTTTTTCCCTTGTAACTCTCTTTATGAACTGTTCTGATTCCTGGATCTGCTCCCAAGTATTGCTGGAATGGCAGCTATTGTCACTTGCTAGTGCCACTTTCAGGGGGACGGTCATTAGAAAACTAAACAGAGGTGCATCCTATGGAATGTTTGATCTCTGCTTGATGTAGTAACCGGGAAAACCCACACTTGGCCCCAGTCTTTCTGTTCCCCTCTCCTGAAATGGAAACCCCTTCWTCCTTCCTCTTCAGCCACTTGGCTTCTCTTCCCTCCTCACCCAGCCCTACCCAAGCTGTGCCAGGGGAGGGTCAGATTGGACAGCAGGAGGCATTTCTCCATGGAAAGGGTGGTCAGGCCCTGGCAGGGGCTGCCCAGGGAGATTTGGAGTGCCCATCCCTGGAGGTGTCCAAGGAAGACCTGGATGTGGCACTGAGTGCTCTGGGCTGGGGACAAGGTGGGCATTGGGCACAGCTTGGACTTGATGAGCTTGTAAATATTTTCCACCCTCTGGGGTTCTGTGCCATCTGCTCCCGTGTGACCCTGAGGAGCTGTGCCAGAAATTCCTCCTGCAGCACATCCCACATGGAACTGTGCCAGAGCTGCTCCTGCAGTCACCCGCTGACCACCCATTCCAAAGCCACTTCAAACTGGGGATTTTGTCACTGGTTTGTTTTACTGTTTGATCTGTCTCACTCCTGTGGTACAAGAGGGAAATGCTGGGCTCTTCTGTCCTGGTGCCTCTGCTCCAGGAATGCTGAGGTGTTCCTGAGCCATCCCATGCATTCCTGCAGGACTTGGGCTCGAGGTGGGTTTGATGGTGCACTTGGGAAGTGCCACCTGTGGGCACTGGGTTCCTCTGGATGCATTTATTGCTGCTGGGTGTCAGAATTATTGACAGCAGGAGGCTCTGGTGCTTCCTCACAGCTGTGCCAGGATGGCAAGGATTCCTTGGACTCTGGGATATGTCCCTTCTGTATGCTGGGAAGCATCCACAGGAATTTGCTGCCTGTTGTATCCCAGGGGAATATCTGTTGCTCAGAATGCTGTCTCTAATTTGACTCTTTCCTTAAATACCACCACTAAATCCTACCAAAAGGCTAAATGATAACTTCTTTTGGCCTCAAGTCTCTTTCTGCTCCCCATATTTCTTACATAAAGGTATATATGGATAATTTCTATAGCTACATCGGTTGTTAATACTTAAAATATTGTCACTCATAGCTTAGTTTTTCAGAAATTGATGTAATTGTTTTATTAGTTCTGTGTACATACATTGGGCCATCTAAGAAGACTCTCCAAACAAAACAAAAATGCTGCCTTTAATCTTCACATTTTTCTTTTCTCTGCATTCCTGGTAACCATAGTAACAGCTGGGATCACCTCTCTGCTTCAGCGTGGCTGCAGAGGGGGAGAGGAGGCTTGGTGCAGGGTCTGATGGTGATGGATCACTGTAAAACACAAGTAGGAAGGAAATAAATCTTCTAAAAAGAAGAGTCTGCTGCTCGTAGTTTGGTATAACAGACCAAACTTTGGCTCCCAATTCATGTGTTCCTGTGTAGTTTTCTTTTTTTTTAATTCATAATTCCAGTGTCCCTTTCATTTGTAACATTAGTCTCTCCAATTTTTTGCCTTGCAGATTCCCACAGCCTGGACTCCAGTCGATATTCCATAGTAGGAGCAGACCTCCGTTTCTCATCAGATCTGGAGGAAAAGCTAAAGAARCATAACTTGGATATACAGTAAGATCACAGGGTTTTAATTGATTTTTTTTTTTAATGAGGGTTTGTGGAAGCCCTCATCCAAGGCCGGGTCTGATGGGACAACCTGGGATAGTGGAAGGTGTCCCTGCTAATGGGAGGGAATGGAATTGGATGGGCCTTAAGGTGCCTTCCCACTTAAACCATTCTAGAATTCTGTGATTTCAGAGTTTTATCTTTGTAATTATTTTCTGTGGCCACTCACCCCCCTGTTGTTCCCTAAACCCTGTGGTGGAGGGACTGCAGTGAGTCCTTGGGATCTGAATCCTGAAGCTCCTCTGGGGTTTTATTGTACAACATGAGGCTTTGGAGGGGGCAGGAGTTGAGTTTTTGAGTGGATGATGGACAAACCTTTCAAATCTAAGCAATATAAATAGCAACGATCTGGCTGGGTGGGAGAGAGCATATGGGGAAGCAGAATGCATCAAATTGCCATTTAATTCTTTACACTTCCATCCTCTGAAATGTTGCCTTGCTTGCCTACATTGCTGCTCCTTGTGGAATTTCTTCTGCTTCTAGTGACTTTTTTTTCCCCTTTCATTCCAGCAATTAAAAGCAAACTCAATAATTGTGAAGAAAATCACTTGTGTGAATGTCTATTTTTGTTGTTTTGTGGATGGAGGGGGAAGAGGCAACGTGCAAACTATAGATTACATTTTGTTAGATAATAATATGTGAAGATTATTTTACAGATACTGAACAAATTTGTCTAATTAAAATTCTTCTTAGAACTTTTTGAAAAGAAAACATTTTTTTTTCCATTTGTAATGAATTCCTGATTTCACTGGTCTGTACGAGAGCGTGAACTGAGTTTACAGGGCACAATGGTCCTGCAAAGAGAATTTTAACATACACCTCAATTCATGCTGGCAGAGAGGACTTAGAGATTGCACATTGCTCTGTGTTCAGGGCTGACTTTGGGGAGATTGTTTCCTAAAATCTCTGGTTCAAGGGAGTCTCCTGTGGTTCATTAATTCACAGCTGCCAGAAAGCCCAGTTTTAGTCAACRTGATACAGACAGTTCATTCAGTCTTCAGTGTCTAGTTCATAAAAAATGGAACTCTTTCAGGAAATTCTGGGGACATTAAATTACTTGCTTGCTCACAATTCTTAGTAGCTTTTTCTTGTTCTTTTGCTGCAAATTGTGTTCTCCTTTGGTTTTGTTTTGCAGTTTGCCAACGCTGCTGGTGGCCGAGTGTGTGCTGGTTTACATGACCCCCCAGCAGTCTGCAAACCTGCTCAAGTGGGCAGCAAGCACCTTCCCCGTGGCCATGGTTATCAATTATGAGCAGGTAAAACCAAAAGGGCATTTTTAGACCTGCATTGTTGGCAGAAAAATTGCTCTCGTAGGTGGGAGTAATTGGGAAACAAGAGTGGGCCATGTCCTTTTGTAGAAACACAGTTTGTGCTGAATTTCTGTAGTAATGTGTTTTAACTTGTGGCTTGGATAGCTCATTGTAGAGAAAATGCAGCTATTCTGAAAGACAATTTCTGMACTATGTTGAAGCAAAATAATTGAGACTTAATCCATATGTGGAGAAAACCATAGAATATTGATTTAGCTAAAACAGAGGAAAAAGAAATGATGCTGAGTGCTGGCTCTGGGTGTATAACATTACATAATTACCTCTCTGTTCTTTGGCAAAGTGGAGCAAAAATCACATCAGCATGAACTCTGCTTCTCCCTGTGGAAGTAAAACAGTGCCTCGGGGGAACTAGGTGGCTCCAGGAATTAGTAACRGGATCTTCCAAGCTGTAAATCACTGCTGGGCAGCTGAACCAAGCTGCTGGCAGCTGAAASCAGAGGCAGTTCTGCYAGTCCCAGTGTCTGTGAGGGCAGTGGCACTGTCCCCCTGCCCTGGCACGAGGCTGTGCCCCTGAGGGAGCTGAGGAAAGGTGGCAGTGGGGACTGAGGCYCRGTGYGAGGATGTGCCACTCACTGTTGCCCTGTCCATTTTGTGACATAGGCAATCCAAGGGTTTGAGCAGGTTCCTGCTTTTCCCCGCGGTTCTGCTGTGGTGGGAAGGGGGAACACTTTTGTCTCCTTCTCTACCTGAGGTGAACATGAGGGACCGCTTCGGGCAGATCATGATCGAGAACCTGCAGCGGCGGCAGTGCACCCTGGCTGGGGTGGAGCTCTGCAGCTCCCTGGAGTCCCAGGTGAGGGGCAGGGAGCTGGGCTGGGGGTGACATGRAAYCTTCTTACCTGGCTGGGGTGGAGCTCTGCCMCTGGGTGTGCCCTGTGGTGCTGAGCAGTGACGAGGGCAGTGGGGACAGTTACTGACCCCTCTGCTGGCCATGTTAACATGGAATCAGGGGATGGTTTGGGTGGGAAGAGATCCTAGAGCCCATCCAGTGCCACCCCTGCAATGGCAGGGACACCTTCCACTGTCCCAGGCTGCTCCAAGCCCCATCTAACCTGGCCTTGGACATTCCCAGGATCCAGGGGCAGCCACAGCTTCTCTGGGCACCCTGTGCCAGGGCCTTCCCATCCTCACAGGGAGGAATTCCTTCCCAGTATCCCATCCATCCCTGCCCTCTGGCAGTGGGAAGCCATTCCCTGTGTCCTGTCCCTCCACTCCTTGTAAACAGTCTCTGTCCATGGTTCTTGTTGGCTCCTTCAGGTCACAATGAGGTCACCCCAGGGCTTCTCTTTGACACCTGAATGTCAGGGTTGTACCAAACCTCCTGAGCAGACCCCTGCCCTGCCCTGCCCTCTCTGCACACATCACCAGCACACACTTAGGAGAGAGTTCAGGAGCTCTTCAAAGGCCAGGTGAAGCAGTGCCCTGTGAGATCCTTAGRGAGAGAAGCTGCCCCTGGTGCTCTCCCTGGAATCCTGTGAAAGCCGTGCTGCCCCTTTGTTTTGCAGAGRGAACGACTGCTGTTGAATGGCTGGGAAAACGCCCGTGCCATCGACATGATGAAGGTGTACAACTTCCTGCCACAGGCTGATGTCAAAAGGTACCACTTTTGGACCTAAAAGTCACCCTCAGATGCCATTTCCTAGGTCCTTCCCATCCSTTTGTAGCATGGGATCTCCTGGTGTACCAGAGAGGAGGCTGCAGGCAGGTACTGCCTGGGAACACCCAACATTTCTGAGTCTGAAGCTCTGCAGAGCCTGCAGGATAATGCCTGGCATGATGATCCAGAGGATTAATGCTGCCAGGAGCAGACTGGCAGTGCTGATGTCTTATTTGGGTGTGACAGAAGGCATCTCATGACAGAAATTTGCAGATAAGAGATGCCACAGAAATGCTGTGTTGACTTTTTGCAGTCCCCAAGATGTTCCTTGGGAAGATTTTGGCTGGGGTKAAATCATGATACGTTGAAATCATCTTCATGAGGGGGAGACTGCTGGGTTTGCAGAACTCAGAGCACAGAGGGGGAACTACAGGCTGTTTGACAGTCCCTAATCTGCCTGAATTTTGTTAATTTTTCTACATTAATGCTAAACATTAAGGGGTAACTTCTTAGGGATATAATGTGAAATGTGAATTGCTATGAGTCATTCAGAGATGGAATTAGCTGAGCAAGTTACCTTGGTCAAAATATTCCCATATGGGGGTTTCTCAAAGCCTGGAACTGAACAGGTGAGAGTGGAAATCAGAGGTGGTTTAAATAGGAACAGGGATGTGTGGTGGGACCATATGGCACTGGTGGAGACACAGAGCTCGTGCTTTCTTTGCAACATTTTTGGCTACCTTAGATCTGTTCAGCTCCTTGCACTTGTTCCACATGGCAGGAAATAGGTTATGTAAACTCTGTCCTCCAGTGTTAGTGAGGCAAATGAGGCTTTTCCTTTAGAGAAGCCTTACAAGAGTGTTCCTCTCCAGCACTTCACAGCTGGGAGTGCATTTAGGAGCTTTTGCCCCTCAGCCTCTTTAGATCCTCAATAGCAGCCATAGTATTTGTGAGAAGTTACACAGATTAGTCCTGGAATATGGAATTCCAGAGATGAGGAGCTGAAAGCATCCTGTGGGTCACTTGTTTCATGCATTGACAAGGGTGGCAGCAGTGGTGGCATCATGGACAAATACCCGAATTATTCCCTGGAAGGGTAACTACCTTTCTGGCCATGGTTTTCACTCTCATGGAGTGAACAGTTCAGTAAAAATTCTACTGAGAGGCCAGCTGAAATCCTGACTTTTATTTTGTTCCTACAGAATAGAAGCCCTGGAATTCCTGGATGAAAAGGAACTGTTTGAACAACTGATGCAGCACTACTGCATCTGCTGGGCTTCGAAGGACAGCAGCAATCTGGGTAAGTTCTCCAGCACTGGGGTGATCCTTCCCATGGAGATCTCCTGGGGAAAGGCTGGGGCTGGGGTGTTACACCAGGTGTAGCACAGAGCCCCCATTTCCAGGCCTGGCCCTGCTGCTCCATCCCTGTGGTGGGAGCCCCTCCAGGTGGGGATTATTTCTCCACAGCCTTTGGAGGGTTTATGGGCATCCAAGTGGGAAGCTTGTCCAGTACAGGGGGGTTGGAATTTTTCCACCAGAAGATGCCGTATGGGTTACTTTAAATAACTGCCTGCTTTATCCTATCAGTGCTAATTGAAAGGTTTACAAATCCCATGCATGGGAAGTGCCATATGGGCACACGGTATATGAAGGCACAGTGTCCTGACAACACAAAAATAAATTTGTATTACTTATCCCAGGCTTCTTTGCACTGTCCCCATTTGCAGCCATCTGACACTGAAGTTTTCCACATCGCTTTCTCCCTGGGGAAAAAATTCCCTCTGCAATTAACTCCTTTACATRTTCCTTTTGTTCTTAAAATTGTGTCTCTCCTGATCTGGAATTTCTGTGAAAGAGAGAGACTTGAATTAGGCTTTCTGTAGCATTTGGATGTTGCTGCTGCTCAAGAAATGGAAAAATGAGGGGAGTTGTGGTTTGGGTGAAGGATGGATGGCCACAGCCTGTATTTGTCCAGATTAGAAACACAACTCTGTTGCAGTCACAGTTTGTCTTTAGTTCTGGCTGCAATTTCAGGGACTTCAGTCTTTCCAGAAAACCTCTGCCTGCCAATTATATAATTTCCTTCCCTTCATCCTCTCTGCCCTTTGCTTGCTTCTGACAGAGTATCAGAACAGATTTTATTGACTGTTCCTTAGCAAATGGGAATAGATGTGGTCTCTGCAGCCTGGCAGAGCAGCAAAGCCTCTGACAGAGCTGTTAAAAGGATATCTTCAAATAAAAACTGGTAAAAGGAGATCTTAACACCCTGTTGCTGCTGCTGTGACAGAGCTGCTGCCTTGTCGGGGTGCTCTCCTGAATCCTCCATAGTCCTGAGCTCAAAAATCCATGTTTTCCATTGGATTTCTTCAGGATGAAAAGTGGTGACTGATTTTTGGAGGAGCCAAGGCCCCAAAGTTCACCTCTTCATAGCAGCCTCTATTTTGGGGATTTCAGCGTCTTTCTTTGCTGTGATTAGAGAAAGGCTTGGGGCAGTTTAGGGCACTGAGGTTCAGGGGTGCAGAAGGACAAGTGGGGTAAGAATAAACCCTCTTTTCTCCCCCCAAATCCCTCTTTCTCTTCACTCAGGTCTGGCAAACATCGACTTCTGAGGGCTGCAGGGAGGGGAGCCCTGGGAGCCCCCGATTCTGYCTTGGCTGGGGCCAGGATATGGAAAGGATGGGATTTGCACGTGCCAACCCCGGGCTGTGTGTGGGACAGCTCCTGGTGCTGCTGCTGGGAATGGGCCTGGTGCCTTCGGGTGGCTGGAAGGAATATTTTCTGTGAGCACGACTGGCCTCCCATTCCCAGCTATCTTAACGGTGGACTTTCACAAGGTGTCAGTAACTCCTGTTTAAAGCTTGCCTTCCTTAGTTTAAAACTGAAAGTGTTCTTGGATTCTTTGATTTCCCTCTTGTGTGTTTTTGTGGATGTGTAACACGTGTTTGTGACAGGAAGCTGGGAAAGCAACGCTGGGAGCTGCAGCAGAGAGTGCCTGCCCTGTGCATGGCTGAGCAGGGAGGGCAATTTTGTGCATTTTCGTTCTGTTCAGGTCTCTTTTTGATGAAGTGTCACTGTGTTGGCTTCTCCAGGCTTCACTGTTGTGCAAGGCTGTCACTGTGCTAGGTGTTCTTGGAGGGGAAGGGTGAAGGAGGAGAGCCCTGACCGAGTTCAGTGATGTACAAGAAACTGGAAAATCAGACTTGATTTAACTGGGAAGGGCTTAGCTTGTGGTTTCAGCACTGGGATGGTGAAGAAAGAAATTAATCTCAATTTGCACTGCTTCTGGTAGTATCTTTACACCAGTTTCTCCTTCTTTCTTTCCCCTCAAAAGAAGCRAAATGAAATCCCAAACAGCAATGAAAGCCCTTGTCCTATTGTTTGAAATTGAATCTTGCAACCTTCCTATGAGAAAAATAATAAATGTTTAGTATTTATAGTTTGTCTCCTGTCTTACTTGCTAGAAATGGCCGATTTCTGCCTGGTTTAGTGACATTTTTCCTCTCACCAAAGGCCTCACTAGGAGTGCTTTTTTTAAAGCAGTTTCTGGTCGGCCCAGAACAGCTGTGGAATGTCCAAGGCCAGGCTGGAAGGGATTGGAGCAGCCTGGGACAGTGGGAGGTGACCCTGCCATGGCAGGGGTGRCCCTGGGTGGGCTCTGAGGTCCCTTCCCACCCAAACCATGCCCTGATCCTSTGAAATGACCTTTCCTTCAGGGACTGAAAAGTGAATCCAACCCCCACCAGCCAACCACCAGCCCTCCAGCCCCTCTGCCCTGCAGGATTCCTCCTGAGCACTCACTGATGCCCTGTGGCACCAACACTGTCCTGCTCGTTCCTTGGGAATGAAAAGAGGAGTTGAGAGTTGCATAGAAGTCCATCTCTACTATCAATTTAACTTTGATCAGACCCTCTTTGGGACCATATTCCCTGAGCCTCTTGTAGCATCTGTCTGAGTGGGAGCCAAGCTAGAGTGGTATCTGCTCTGGAAGATCCAAATCCGTTCCCCTGGAGCTGGTCCCACCTGGGAAACACCCCCTGAGCTGGTGCATTCTTCATCTCAGTGGGTTTGAGCGCTGCTCATCGTGGAGATGTCCTGGGCTCCATCAGTCTTTTGTGTCTTTTTTGTCATCATTTAATCCCTTTGTGTTTGGGAATAATGTCTCTGCTAGCATGAGGCAGAAACTGGTGCTCATCAGTTCTATTTTGGGTGCCTGTGTAATTTGCTCATGCGAGGGGAGCACTGGAGAACGCGGCTCAGGAGCAGAGCTGCTGCCGTGGGATGAAAGGCACCACCGTGGCCTGGCCACCCTTCCCCTGCATGAACTTGGCTTTCCMTCTCCAGCTGGGAGAAGGGAAATCACTCCTGCAAAACCTCTCCCAGGGTCTGTCCTCGCTGTTGGCAGCAGTGGTGAGGAAATTGGGTCACCTTGTGCTCCAGGGTTACAGCAGGATCAAAGGAACCAGGATCCCTGGGAGAATGGGGGTGGGCAGCCCAGAGCTCAGGGTTGTGCTGACTGAAATAGAGAAATGAATCTTGCACCCCTCTCCAGGGAGGGTTTGGATGTGGAGGCTGCTGCTGGAGCTGCCTTCCTGGGAAGCTGCTGCCTCTGGAGGGTTTTCCAGGCAGAACAGGTGACTTCTGCCTACTGTTTCGATGTGTGACCCTAGTGTTGGCCAGGGCTTCTGGATCTGCCCCTGGGTCTCTGGCTCTCCCTCCCAGGGAAGAATTCCTGCCTGACATCTTACCTGAATCTCTCCTCTTTCAGTTTAAAACYGTTCCCTGTTGTCCTGTCACTGTCTGCCTGCGTAAAAAGTTGCTCTCCCTCTCTTTAGGTCCTGCCAGGGGCTCTGAGGTYTCTCTGGAGCTTTCTCTTCTCCAGGTGAGCACCCTCAGCTCTCCCAGCCTGGCTCCAGAGCAGAGGGGCTCCAGCCCTCAGCGCATCCCCGTGGCCTCCTCTGCATGGTTTGTTTGAAGGAGGGAAAAAAACCCCTCATTTAAGCTAAAAAGTACTTAATTAGGAAAGTTTCCTCTTTCCTACTGAATGCCACTTCTACACCTGTGGATGTAGTAACAGCAGGAGATTTGAGTTCTCCTCAATGTCTCCTAACAGCCTGTGCTGTTGTACCTTGCTGTGTTGATTCGTTGGGATATTGGGGAAAATTTCTTCCAGGAAAGGACTGTCCATGCCTGGCACAGCTGCCCAGGGCAGGGCTGGAGTGCCCATCCCTGCAGGGTGTAAAAGCTGTGTGTGTGTGGCAGTGGGGCCGTGTTCAGTGCCATGGCCAGGGATGTGTCTGGGGCTGTCCTGGGRTGCTCTCAGCCCTCTCTGCTCCCCCAGGGATGGGATGCTCTGCTCAGGTCCTGTTTCCATGGCAAAGCGAGGCAGTTTCAGTGATCCCTGCCTGTGTTCTGCCTGTCACTGTTCCACTGTAGGCCAGAAAATCCTGCTGGCTGTCCGTGCTCACTGCTGCCTGCTGATCCTTGCTGAGGGTGATGGTTCTTCCCTTCATTTGTGTTCCAGCCACATCACCCATCCCTGACCATTGCCTGCTCACTCTTAAAATATGGATAAAAGAAGTTCCCTTCCAGGAAATTGAATTATTTAGTTCCTGAGAGGGCTTGCCCAGCCTTAGGAASTGAATCAAAAGCAGAGGTTGGCACAGTGCACAGTATTTCAGCCCCTCTGCAGAGTTGCCAGCTCCCCATTTCGAGTTTACACAATTTTTCAGGTCTCTGGGCTGCTGGGGCACAGGAAAATGTGGATATTGAGGATGGCAGGACAGTCATGGGCACCAGGGGCCAGGTCATTGCAGGGAAGATGTGCAGGGGTGGGTAGGACCAGGAGCATCCATCCCTTCTGTGGAAGCTCAGTGGGTTTTCATGCTAAATATCAGAATTAAGAATGTGAAATACCCGAATTAAGGTCTAAATGGCTTCAAACGGTTCTTTCCCCCCTCAAACACCCATCTGTGCATGCAGAACTGACCAAATCCATCCCTCTTTTCCAGCAGACACCTCTCAGTCCGCGTTAGGGATCCCTGGAAATTTCCATCCTCACCGAGGCAGCGGGGCAGCGRTCGGGAGGGAAACTCTTACACAACGTGGGCTCTGTGAAGGGGCAGAGGTCGCCCCACCTGTGSCACAGCTACGAGCTCCGAGCCATTCTGCAAGTTCTCTTTCAGCCCCAGTTGTGTAATCCTGGGGCTCTCAGTCTCCRAGATAAATGTGGGAAGATAAGGCAGTGTCAGAGGAGCTGCTTTGCTTCTTTATGGCTCTTCAGAAGAGCTGATCCCGGTGCTGGATTTGCCAGGGTCTTTCCTTGCRGCATCACGTTGTGCAGCACCAGAATATTTTGTGATAACTTTTTTTTGCAGGTATCCAGTCAGAATTCTGGTGTTTAAAATGTACCAGTGTTGATTCACAGAGGGCACTTGAAGCATTACAAGAGCATGGAGTGACAGGACAAARGGGAATGGTTTCAGACTGACAGAGAGAGGTTTAGGTTAGATTTTAGGAAGAGATTCTTCCCTGTGAGGGTGGTGAGGCCCTGGCACAGATGGCTTTAAGGCCACTTCCAACCCAAACCAGTCTGGAGTTCTGTGRCTGAGTGTTAACAGTACTTGATGATGTTCTTTAGCATCTGCTSAAGTGTTTTTTKGAGTTTGGTGGTTTGGGTTTARAATCCAGAATGGTTTKGGWTGGAAGGGACCTTAAAGATCACCCAACCCTCAAATCTGYTCTTCTATACCAACCCTCATTTGGGTGCTTTGGTTTGTATGGAGAAGAAAATGAAAGGTGGCAGATCTGCACAATGAAATGAGGAGAAACAGAATGAAACACAGGGTGGGTAAAATAGGGATATTCTGTCTTTCCTGCCCGGGTAGATGGATGCAGGAAATGTTCTTGGTGATTCCTAAAAAAAGGAGTTTTGGAATCTGTGGCTTGTTTGGTGCCACCACTTCCTGTTCTAATTGACACAGTTGCTATTGTCACTTATTTAACAAATCGGTGCAAGCCCAAACAAGGACAAAAATAAGTGTCTGCTGATATGAACAGATTTATCTGTTCTCATCCCCACGCCTTTTCCCACGGGCACAGTTTCCGTGTATCTTACTGAGCAAACCTTGGTGCCAAGGATTTCATCTCCTCCRTGAGGGGCAGAGGCTGCTCAGAGCAGGGCTCTTGTCTTGGGGTGTCCATGGCTTCTCTGAACACCAGGCAGGAGCTGAGGTGAGGCTGAAGCTCCCACCAAGGGGAAACCCTTCCCTCCAGACTGTGCTTTGTTGTGTCCTATCTCAGGCCTTYGCTCAGTAATAATTAATTCCTTTGTTGCCTGAATGTGGAGCATTTCCTCTGCAAGGCTCAGGCAAACATCCCCACTCCCTCCAGGGTGGTAAATGTTTAAAAGCCAAGGACATGGGGTTAATCCTTGAGTTTGGGCTGTGACCTTGCTGTGCTCTGAAGCCACCAATGTTGGGAGACAGAGCGTGGACACGATGGCACCGCCCTTGGCAGCACTCCTGTGCCAGCCATGTGCCAGCAGCGCCTGGCTCGGCCACTTGGCTCCCTTTTCCCTGGCCAAGGGGGTGTCCTGGTGCTCTTGGGATGTGCCCATGCTGCTGGTGCCGCTGGGGATCTGGGATCTGGGACAGCTCAGCTCCTGTCAGCGCCTGTGCGGCGCCGTGGGAGCTGCTGGGAGGAAGGACCAGCTGAAATCTGGATATGTGTTACATTAATCTCTCATAATAAGTACCCCAAAAATAAATGAAATCTGGATTCCTTCTGCCCAAGTTAAAATTCTTCCCAAAAGAGCGCTCGGCTGGTCATGCTGGGAGCTGTGGTGACAGATGGATTCCGTGGACCTGTCGGAAGCTGGCTCCAGGAAGAGCTGATGGGATTGAATCAGGTATTTCCCTGTTCCACAGGTCCATGCAGGGAGTTTGTGGGGGCCCCAAAGACCAGGCAAACCCAGCTCCCGCTCTCCACAACCCAGAGTTTGCTACAAGCTGATGCCAAGACCTCTTGGCTGTAGGAAACAAGCTCTTGCGAGGAGAAATGGGTTGATGGAGGCTCATTTAGAGGTGCCTGGACTGGGATTCTCATGCCTGACCCTTGTCTGTGGTGTGGCCACAGGGACAGGCAAGTGGAAATTTCCTTCCCATCCCCAGTGCCTTGTGACAACACCATAAACCGCCGTGGCGTTCTTTACCCTGCTTGCGAGAGAGAAAAGTCCCCGTGCACCCCACTCCTTAATCACCCACCACAAACACGAGGSCAGGAGGTTGCTCAAGGCTGCAGGGCCCATCCCTGGAGGGCTGGGCTGATCYCTGCCTGGACTGTGGGCACATTCCTGCTGCTCCAGGAGCTGCACTGGGATCACCCGGGCACCGGCGGCCGTGCCCATCACTGGGGATGTGTTACATATAACATATGTTATAACACTCATAAACACTCCAAAGATCGCTTAAATGTGGATTCGTCCAGCGTGAGTTAAAATCCCTCCCAATGGAACCCTCCACTGGTTGTGCTGGGAGCTGTGAGATGTTGGTACYTGGGGGTCTCCCCTTATTCACTCTGCCCTGGTAAATCTGCCATTCCAGGCAGTGATCCCTGCTGGGATSAGGAGGATTTAGGGAGGGTTTAATCAATGTTTGATCAACGCCAGCTTTTGGAGTGGCTGGTGGATCCCTTGGCCCTCATCTTTATTTGARAGCAGTGCAAGAGGGACATGAACCCCCAGCTCTGGGAGCTCAGGGCAGGATGAGGACTGAGGTTTAGGGGAACTTTGGCTGATGGGTTTCACTCACAGGGTGGGGAGGCCCTGGCACAGGCTGCCCAAGGCCAGGCTGGAMGGGGCTTGGAGCACCCTGGGATAGTGGAGGGTGTCCCTGTTCTTAGAGGTGCCTTCCCACCTGACCCAGCCTGGGATAGGGGTATCAGCTGTTTCCCAGGGTGCTGCCAGACCCCTGCCYCATGCCAGATTCCTGCTGGCAGGTGCTGCCCCTGGCAGCTCCAACAGGCACAGGGTCCCCTGGCTGAGCACAGGTGCCCACTCTGGTTGTTGGCACGGCAGGAACCACATCCTGAATCATGGCAAAACSCCTGAAAACTACACCATGAACAGCAACAGAAATCCAAGGAAAAACCCCAAGCCTTGAACAAGGCTCGTGATAACGAGCTTTGATATCCCTGGGGGCTGGCCCAACAGCTTTTATGGCCCCTTTTTTTTTTCTTAGCAGTGCAAATCCAATCTGTATTTAGAGCCTCCCATCCAAAGCTGCCTCTTCAAACAGTCCAGGGGAGCCTGGCAGCCTCCTGGGGTCCTTGTGCACCGAGAGCCCTGGCTCCTGCCCATCCCGGCTCTGCCCTCCAGCATCCCCCTGTGGTGCCCGTGGGGTGGCTCCCYGGACCCTGCCGTGCTCCAGCCGTGCTCCAGCCACCCATGGCCGGTGCTGGGTGTGGTCTCCACCCGGTGCAGGACGTGATGGACATCGAGGTGAAGCCCAAGCCCTCGCAGCCGCACTGGTACGAGCGCCACGTGCAGCCCTGCGTGGCCGAGCTGCTGGGCACTGCCCTCTTCATCTTCACGGGCTGCCTGTCCGTGGTGGAGGACTCGGGGGGCACTGGCCGGCTGCAGCCCGCCCTGGCCCACGGGCTGGCCCTGGGGGTCACCGYCGCCGTCCTGGGGGACATCAGGTAAGGGACAGCAGCAACCCCTGGGGCTGCAGCTCTTGTGCCTGGGCAGGGGAGGTGCCCGTGGCTCCCACTCGCTGCCTTCAGGCTCTCCCTGCCCTAATCCTGGTGCCTGCAGCACCCCAGCCTTGCCATGGAGCCCCTGGCTGGCAGCGTGGCTGGTTGGGGGGGTGGTGGCATTGATGGTGGCATTGTTGGTGGCACCCGTAACACCGTGGGCTTGGGGGTGTTCRCCTGGCTTTGGATCAGAATGTTTCAATTTTTAGCCCCTTTTAATMGAAATGATGAAAGCTGAAATGGGAACATTCTCTTCTGGGAATTGGAATGAGGAGATATTTAAGAGCCCTTCCAACCCAAACCATTCTGTGGTTTTATGATTCTCTTGGAAGCTGAGGTGATTCCTTTGTCAAGGATGTCTGAGCAAAACATCTTGACCCAACTGTGCCCCTCTAGGTATTTCCAGCTGAAAAAAAAAAAAAAAAGTGGTTTTGATTACTCAAAAGCTACATTTAGATGAATCTGCTCATAGAAAATGATGTTTGGTGCTGCGATATAGATTTATCCTGAAGGAAGAAGATACAACAGTCCTTTGGGAGTTTCATTCCCTTCCCTTGTGTTGGCTGTTCACAGCCCGAGGATGGGATTGCTCTGGACTGTCCCGAGTGGCTTGGTGAGGATCATGGGCAAATCCTGAGAGTCCAGAGAAACCTGACTGATCATTGATCAGTGCCTGATTAGGAGGCAACCCCTCAGGGTGAGGCTGTGCAGTGAGGACTCCTGAGCTTTGGTGCCTGTGCTGGCAGAGCCCGGACAAACCMCACTGCACCCCAAACCCTGGCATGGTGAAAGTGGGGGAGCAGGATAGGGGAGCTTTGTGGTGAGGGGCTGCAGAGGG
>NW_026623375.1:925766-927050 GCF_030028575.1 Malurus melanocephalus | reverse complement strand
TTTGGATTAGAAAGCACCTGAAACCCCACCCAGTGCCACCCCTGCCATGGGCAGGGATATCTCCCACTGTCCCAGGCTGCTCCAAGCCCCGTCCAACCTGGCCTGGGACATTTYCAGGGATCCAGGGGCAGCCACAGCTTCTCTGGACACCCTGTGCCAGGGCCTGCCCACCCTCCCAGGGAAGGATTGTGTCCAGAGAGTCTGGAGAGGAGCCAGCTCAAGATGGGTTCCCCAGCCAGGCTGCCCCCCTGGGGGGTGGTTTTCTGCACCAGGTCCTYCCTCAGCCCCCAGGCTCCCTCCCATGCCAGGGATGCTCACAGTGGAGCCCTGTCCAGGCGAGCATCATCCCTGAACAGCACAGCTTCCTGCTCTCCTGGTGGGGCTCAGTTCCAGCCAAGGAGTAATGTGGTTATCGTTCCCAGACTCTGTGACTCATCCCTTCACCAGCAATTATCAGGCTGATCAGTTATGAAACCTGCTCATTAACCTGTGTCTCATGGTAATCAGTTTTAATTAGAGGGTCTCCGAGTCTGTCTTGCTTGTGGTTTTCGAGGTGAAGGATTTCGAATTTAGGATTTAGGATTTTACCGATCTCAGTCAGTACTGAGATCCTGGCGCAGCAGCCCTGCTCTGATGGTCCCTGCCTCCCTGGGGCCATGTGTCCTGCCAGGCTGGGTGCCACCAGTGCAKTCCTGCAGCTCTGTGACCCTCTTGTCCCCCCACCCACCCTGGCAGTGCTGCATCAGCTCCTGGGAACACCTGGGGGGCTGCAGCTCCCCAAATCCTGTCCCTCAAAGTGCCCCTGCCAGCGCTGCAGGAGGGGCCGTGAGTCCAGCCTGCTGCTGAAGCAGTGACTGCAGAGAGAGGGCYCAGCTGGCTTCTGCTCTTCTGCAGAGGGAAGCACTGGAGGAGAGTTTGTGGCTCCAGGCCATGGCGACCCCCGGGAGGGCACCCCGTGCTGGGGGTGAACCCCCTGCTGATGTTCCCTCTCTCCTTGGCAGTGGAGGCCACTTCAACCCCGCCGTGTCCCTGGGCGTGTGGCTGGTCGGGGGGCTCAACACGACCATGCTCATCCCTTACTGGGTCTCGCAGCTGTGTGGAGGGATGATCGGAGCTGGTCTGGCAAAGGTACGGACACCGACGGGGGTGGGACACGCGGCAGGGCCACAGGGACTCGCCCTGCTCTGGCCCCGGGCTCTGCGGCCACGCTGATTAACCACAGTGTCCTCCGGAGGTTTGGGGGGCACAGAAGGACACGCGGTGCCTCTGCAGCATTGCCATGGT
>NW_026623375.1:915394-924262 GCF_030028575.1 Malurus melanocephalus | reverse complement strand
CCAGGGAAACTGAGTCAAGCCAAGCACACCAGGAAGGCCACCAAATGGGCCCACTGGGCATTCTGGCAGTTTCTGGAGAGCTAACGGGCTGGGAGCAGGAGCAGCCTTGGCTCAGCCTGGAGCAGGAGCGGCCGTGGGCTCATCCCGGCGCGTGGCACCGCAGCCGCCCCGAGCACCTGCCCTGAGTGATAACCCCAGGCCTGCCCGGGCTGTGTTTGCCGTAGGAAGCCCTGAGCAAACAGGASGGGTTTGTGYYCCTCGTGTCCCCGAGGCTGCTGGARGCACTGCCGAGCTCAGCCCARCTCYRGTGCCACCATGACAGTTAGGAATGCTAATGAGTGTTGGGTTAAGGCAGCACCCACCCACTCTGGCAGGACCCTGGGCCGTGTTTAAACACAGCACAAACCCCTGGCCAAATATTTACCCCTGTAACCTGTAATTGCTCCTGTCCCTCCCACCTGCTCCTATGTGAGATGTTGAACCTTCTCTGTGCAAACCTGGCTCCTGGTGTGCTCCTCAATAAGTCATCCCTGGTGCTTCCATGCCAGGCTGGGTTTTCCCCAGAACTTGCCAACCTGTAGTGAAGGCTGGTGCTGATGAGCAGCTGCTGCTGGGCCAGGCTGGTCCCTGTGTGGCTGCAGAGCATCACTGGTTCTGGGCTGCCRTGGAAAACCATCCCCATCACTGAACAGCAGTGCGGGATATGGGCCAAGGTGGTCCAAGCCCACTGCCCTCCAGAACCCTGGGAAGGACCTTGGCAAGAGGATGCTGCTGCCCCCAGCCCGGCCATTGCCCTGTCCCAGCACTGAGGGGACARTGCCACTGTTGTGTCCTGCTGCGGTGACACAGCCCTCTGTTCCCCTTGCAGGGGCGGTGTGTCCGGAGCCTGCATGAACCCRGCTCGAGCCTTTGGGCCAGCTCTGGTGGCGAACTACTGGGACTACCACTGGGTGTACTGGGTGGGGCCCATGSTGGCTGCCCTCGTCGTYGGGGTGCTGGTGAGGTAGGTGACAYCGCAGTGACACAGGGAGTGGCACTCTGCTGGCTGACCCTCCTTTTGCCCCCTGTGCTGCTGCCCTCCTCCATCGGGCAAGGCTCCAGATGCTTCTCCAGAGAGGTGTCCAGGGRCTGGAGAATCCTTTCCCTTCTCCTTCCCGTGAGCACAGGATGACAGCAAAGATCCAACCTGTGTCAAAATGAGCGTTTGATTCATCTTTGTCTTGTGTGACGAATCAGCCTCAGGCTGGTGTCGGTRCTGTCCCCCTGTCCTTGTTGTATCCTTGTGATGGCAGAGATGCTGACTCTGAATTTCTGTCTCTTTTATCTCCTTGAAGGCTCCTGCTGGGTGACCAGACCATGCGCCTGCTCCTGAAGTGACACCGGGCACAGGGCCCCATCCGTGGGCAGCAGGTGCAGCCTGGCACAGCCAGGGTGGAACCTCCTGCYCCTGCTCCTTCCTCTTCATCCCGTCCCCCTCAGCATCTCCCTGGCACCTGTGRGCCAGCCATGGTTCCCCTGCTGCTGGAGGAAGGATGGAAACCTCCCAGCCAGACCATGGTCCCCGGGGTTCACCGGGAGCATCCTCTGACCAGCACYGTGCCCGTGGTGCCCCAGGCTCCTCTGGCACTGCCCCTGCACAGCACCCGACCCCCAGAGCTGTGCCTGGGCATCCACAGAGCCAGGGAGCCCTGTGCCCTCGGGGTGGGCACCACTGCTCCCCACTCAAACTGGCTGGGATGAGGCCAAGCAGCTCCTGCCCCATGGATGCTGCCACAGAGGGTGACAGGAGAAGGGAGATTTGGGGACAGTCCTGTCTCTGGCCCCTCGGGCTATCAGGAGGACCGGGGTGGGGGGTGAGGCACTCACCCAGATGCCAGAGGAGGAGCGCAGTGGGCCGGGGGGGAAGGGGGGCTGGTTGGCAGAGGGGATGCTGCCAGAGGCAGGAGGAGCCAGGGAAGGAGAGGATGGAGCTGTGTGGGCAGGGGGAGAGGAGCCAGCGCAGCAGCTTTGCGTCAGCCGGGCATCCGTCCCCTCCAGCAGCGCTGCCCTGACTCATCCTGCGGCCCCAAACCTCCCCTGGGGGGGCTCCATGGGGACCCGGGCCCATGGGAGCTGGACTGGCACACGGGTGTCACTGAGAACACCCCTAACTCTAGACAGGAACCCCTCGTGTTCCCTGGGTTAAGCCATTCGGAATTTTGCCATTTTTCTTGGGAAATGCCTGTTGCTTTCCCAGCCCCCAGCGTGGCTCGGAGGTGCCCCTGGGGCAGGGGCTGTGCTGGGAGAGCTGCGCCCCCAGCCTGGGCTGCCCACCCTGCCCAGCTCCAGGGCACAGCGCAGCAATGGGGCTGGAAAGAGGAAGCAGGAGGAGAGGGGAAGGGCCSGGCTGCCCTGAGCGGGTTCAGAGCACCTTCCCCGGGCAGGASCTCGCTGCCGATTCCGGCTGTTCCCCCTCTCGGGCAGCGGCGGGGCTGGAGGAACCCCCCGGGCAAGGCAGATGCTTCCTCCCTCTCTCCGCTGGTGGCTCTCGCAGTTGCTGTGACAGGGCAGTTCCCAGCTTTGCGCTGTCCCCGTGGGGCTGGCAGGGCACTGCCAATGTCACCTCTCTATTTTCAGCTTGTTTTCTACTTTCCCATCCCGGGAGGTGACCCGCGCAGGGGCACAGACGCGCATAAAGCTGCGTTTTTAGAAAAGGACAGTGCTGTGGAGATGCTGGAGTGAGGGAATGCCGAGAACGGAGCGTCCCTGGCTCGGTGTGGGGGGAGAGGGGGCTGCTGGACCCCTCTCTGAGCAGCTCCCAGGGCTGGGCAGGGCCGTGAGCCCCGGGGGCACCGTGGGCTCCAGGTGAGCCGGGAACCCGGCAGCTGCTCATTCAGGAAAGAAAATGATGCAACCCCCAGAAGGAGACAAATAGCATGAAGATGTCACCGGGACGGTTGTCATGGCAACGCCACAAAAAAAATGCCGAACCAAACAGGGAGCAGAATGGCTCTTCCCCTCCCCARAGGAGCCATTTGGGGAGCGGGTGCCGGTGCGAGCTGCTGCTGTGGGGACCCCAACGCGTCCCTGTCCCTGCTCGGGACCCAGCTCTCAGTGGGAGTGGGGCTGGGGCCCCGGGGGGTGACGGGCTCTCACCTTCCCCTTTCGAGAGGATGCTCGGCCCCGCAGGAAACGCGCTTGGCTGCGGCTGCTTCTGCACCGGGCAGGGCAGCCTCCTGCAGCCTGGGTGCTTCCCGCACCCCGGATCCATCCTGCATCCCAAATCCTTCCTGCACCCCGGATCCATCCTGCATCCCAAACCCTTCCTGCATCCCGGATCCACCCTGCACCCCGGATCCATCCTGCATCCCAAACCCTTCCTGCACCCCGGATCCATCCTGCACCCCGGATCCATCCTGCATCCCAAACCCTTCCTGCATCCCAGATCCATGCTGCACCCAGGATCCATCCTGCATCCCAAACCCTTCCTGCACCCCGGATCCACCCTGCACCCCGGATCCATCCTGCATCCCAAACTCTTCCTGCACCCCGGATCCTTCGTGGACCCCGGATCCATCCTGCACTCCAAACCCTTCCTGCACCCCAGATCCTTCCTGCATCCCGGATCCTTCCTGCACCCCAAATCCATCCTGCATCCCAGATCCGTCCTGCACCCGGACCCATGCTGCATCCCAATTTCCTCCTCCATCCCAGATCCATCCCACACTCAGCTCCCTGCTGCACCTCGGGTTCAAGGCACCTCTCCCAGCAGGTGCAGGCGAGGAGGACTCAGCAGGTCCCTCCAGGTGCCACTGCCCACAGTCCCCATGTGCAGGGGACAGGAGGRGGGACAGCCCGTGCCCGGCCTCGTGTGCTGATGTGCTGGGCACATTCTTTAATTCTTTAATTTGTCAGGGTGACTTTTGATAAAGCATCTGTAACACCACGTTGTTTTTCCTTGAGCATTATTAAAGTGCTTGATTTATGCTAATTAAATACCAATTAACTTCCAGGCACTTAATGTGTTTTAAGGACATAAAAAACATCTCATTCCCATTCAATTAAATTTGCATCAGGCCTGGACATGGGTCTGCACCGTGTTTTTGTCAGCACATGGATCTGCTGGGATGTTGCCCGGTGTTTTCCGGGTTCTTGGTGCCTGCTGGGATGGAAATGGCTCCTTTAGGGATGGAGATGATGCTGGGGAATAGGGTGRGTGCAGGGTGCTCACAATGGGGTGGTCATTGCTGAGATGAGGGGCTGATGAGGTGCCAACACCATTCATCCCCTGGTGATGGGCAGCTGGGATGAGCTCAGGGCACTTTGGGGAGATGYCAAAGGCTGCACAGGCACGTGCTGGCCCAGGTGCCACTTTGGGGACACAGGAAGAACATCAGGATGTGGCAGAACAGCACCCAGCTCTTCTCCATGCCTGCTGCACGCCCGCAGTCTGGGATAGGATTGCCTCCCAGAGTTTTCCCTTCCAAATMCTGCCTTCAGCAGGGGTGGAGGGGTCTGGCAGTGTGCTCCCCCAAAATCCTGGTCTGAAACAGCATCCCCTCCGAGCAGAGGCAGCACACTGAGAGGTGCCAGGAGTCTGGGTGGGGGATAGGATTGATGAGCGCTTTTAGAATGTGCCCYATGAGAGCATCTGGGAATTCTCCCGTTGCTCAGCTCCAGCTTTCAGCAGCTGGAGCAATCACAGCCTGAAAAGAAAGGTGAATTAATCCTTTTAGCTCATTTTGCCCATGCAGTGGCTGCAAAGGATGAGCCCCGAGCTCATCTCTGGTGTCTGCGGCAGCCCCGGGAGCTCCCGGCCCACACCCCGGTGCCGGTGCCATGRGAGGCTCCCATGGGTGCTCCATGGGTCGGGCGGGGCTGGGTGGCTGCGTGGGCRCGGCACGGGGGACAGCGGAGGTGGCTCTGACGTGCGGAGCCAGCTCTGCGCGTGAGCTGGCATCTGCCTGTAGGAGCTGGAGCGAGATGGAGGAGTGGGAGTGGGATGGAATTCAGGGGAAGCTCCTGCAGCCGCGCAGGGCTGGAGATGGGCTGCGGCCCTCCTGGGCTGGGGGAGTGCCCATGGGGCTGGGCACCGTCCCTCGCCATCCTGCCACGTGCCCACGGGGCCCTCAACACTGTGACATGTCCCTCTCGGCTGTGCCATGCTCCTTGCTCCCATGCCAAATCCCTCACCACTGTGCCACATCCCCCAGCACTGTGCCCTGTCCCCCAGCACTGCCCCACATCCCCCAGCACTGCCCCATGCCCCCAGCACTGCCCCACATCCCCCAGCACTGCCCCATGCCCTCAGCACTGTGCCACATCCCCCAGCACTGTCCCACATCCCCCAGAAATGCCCCACGTCCCCCAGCACTGTGCCCTGTCCCCCAGCACTGCCCCATGCCCCCAGCACTGTGCCCTGTCCCCCAGCACTGCCCCACATCCCCCAGCACTGCCCCACGTCCCCCAGCACTGTGCCACATCCCCCAGCACTGTCCCACATCCCCCAGCAATGCCCCACGTCCCCCAGCACTGTGCCCTGTCCCCCAGCACTGCCCCACATCCCGAAGCACTGCCCCATGCCCCCAGCACTGCCCCACATCCCCCAGCACTGCCCCATGCCCCCAGCACTGTGCCCTGTCCCCCAGCACTGCCCCACGTCCCCAGCACTGTGCCCCACGTCCCTGCAGCCCCAGAGCTCTGTGCCAGCCCCTGCTGTGTTTCCTTTGCCCCCAAAGCCAGGCCCCAAAGCTGGAGCAGCCCCGTCAGGGTATGCAAAGAGCACTAAGAAGCCTCCTCACCACATGCAAAGCTCCGGGGGCTCCTGCCAGAGACCTGGGGATGTTTCATGGGGGCAGACTGGGACAGTCCCAGCTTGGTGTTGGGGACCCAGACCAATTGGTCCCACACTTCTCCCTGCAGCAGAGTGGAAGAAGCCCTGGAGCAAGGCTGGTGGAAAAGCAATGTGGGAAGAGGGTGTTTTTCCCCCCCATTCCACCCCACTTCTGCTTCTACTCATTCCATTGATTTTTCATTTCTTACTGGCATCAGCCGCCTACTCAGGCTCCCTGGAGAGGAKCTGGCATAGACGTGTCCCCCATGGGGACCCCCAGATCCCTGCAGCCCCATTGCCCAGCTGGAGAGGGACCAAAGCTCCTGGTGGCAGCGGGGGCTGCGCCTCCTCCCTGCTGACATCCAGCCTCGCTTCTCCCAGCACCGAACACTTTCTGTGCCCAGCACTGCTCGAGCTGAAGGATTTGCATTTTAAAGGGGTTTTAGAATGGATTTGGACAGACATTTATTTGCAAGTATTATTATTTTTTTTTCAGCTTTTGCCACTTTGATTGTTTGTGGAGAAGAAATAACAGACAAAAGCCACAGCAGGGAAAGCCTCAGAGAACTCGTTTGTGCTCATGCAAATGTGGTGAGGGTGATAGTCCAGGGCCACACCGGTAATGCTCAGCGACAGCCCGTGTTTCTCTCTCCTTGCTGTGCTCCTCAGCTTTTGGGGGATCCCAAAGCTGCCGTTGTTTGTCAGCAGTGAGGAAATCGAGCAGCAGGACTGCAGGTGTGGAGAGCTCCGTGTCACCGCTGTGCCATGGCCAGGGCCAGGAGCGTGCGGGCGACGGAGCCGTCTGGAGCCGCGGGACGGCTGGAGCGAGGGCTCGGAAGGGGAATGCTAATCATGTTCTGTGCTGGCAGCAGCCAGAATGCTGCACAATAAATAGCCATTTTAATTACCGCACAATATTTACAAGATTGCTTCCTCATTTGGGAAATTACAACAAATGCTCCATCGAAATGATCAACATTGTACRGGGAAGCGCAGGGCTGATAAAAGAATCCACGGGCTGCTAATGGAGGAGGAATTGGCACCTCTGTGCTGCCGGGGCTGTCTCTGTCCTGAGTGACCGCAGTGCCGAGGAGACCAAGGGCAGCCCCAKCCCTGGCAGAGCCRGGGGAGCGGGGACAGTGAGGTCTCRGCCGGGTCCCTGCACCGGGGACTTCACCCCGGGCTCCCTCCCATGGGGTCCCCGCACTGGGTCCTTCAGTGGGGTCTCTGTGCTGGGGTCTGTGCATCAGGGGCTGTGCACTGGGGTCCCTGCACTGGGGTCCCTGCACTGGGGTCCCTCTGTGTGGCTTCCTGCCATGAGGTCCCTGCCCCGGGGTCCCCGCACTGGGCTGCAGCGGGGAGGGCAGGATCAGCAGGGCTTGGCAGCTCGGCTGTGGCGAGGCTCTGCTAAAAGGAGATCCGGGAAGGTTGGCCAGAGGATGCTGAGCTGCTAAGGGCCGCTCRGAGCCGCGGGATCGGTTTGGGAGCGGGTGGCGCGGCTGACACCGCGCGGGGCCGGGGAGGTGGCTGTCCCCGGGCCCAGCAGTGGTCATGCTGCCGGTCTGACGGTCATGCTGCTCGGGTTCCTCCTGCTTGGGCCGTGGGTGCGCGCAGGGTCCGTGTTGTGTCCCCGCCGTGGTTCCCGCACCCTGAGCATCCCCTKGCCCGGGGTGTCCCCGTGGGGCGGGGTGGCCTCTGGGGACTGGACCCACCCAGGATTGCCCTTCTCCCAGGCCCCCCTTCCATTCCGAGCCCTTCCCTCATCTCCTTTCCTCCTCGTTTGTTTTTTTTTTTTTTTTTTTTTTTCATTTTCCCCGGCCCTCCCGTTGCCATGGGAACGGTGACATCCCGAGCCGGGCGGAGCGGAGAGAGCGCGGCTGCCCGGGGCCACCCCGGACACGGGCGGGGGTCCCACGGGTGCGGGATCCCACGGATTGGGGACCCCCTCGGGTAGGGAGTCCCCCTGGAGTGCTCCTTTTCCAGAGGAAAGAGCAGTGGGGTTTGATTACATTCGGGTACCTGCCGCCAGWCCAGCGAGTCCTTTCAGGGAAGGAAATTCCATCTGGAAAGAACCGGGGTGGTGTGGGAAGGAAAGGCAGGACGACCCTTGATATCCAAATGTTTGTTGATAAAAGAGCTGTCAGGACCTGCTGGGTGCCATCCAGGATAATTTGGGATTGCGGAGAACTCACCGTCCTGGTTCCTGGAGCGGCAGCCCTGGAGCAAGGAGGATGCCTGGGAAGCCCCGGTGACATCTCACAGGTTGTCCCCTGGCCTGGGGGTGCAGAAGCAGCTGGCTTTCGTGGGGAAGTTGGGAAAAGGAATAGAGAGGGAGAGCTGGGAAAGCTGCGGGCTCTGAGCCCTGYTCTGTGTCACTGCCAGCGTCACCCTGAAGGACAGGAGTTCACTGGGCACACCACAGCAGCTGGGCACAGCCATGGCCTGATGTCCAGGGAAAAACCCCACAGAAACAGGAGCTTCTCGGAGGCTTTGTCCCCCCTGGAGCTGCCGGACCCCAACAGGGGAGGGACCCCAGGGCAGGGGTCATGCACTGCCTGCCCCGGGTGCTGCGGATCCACAGCTCCGAGAGGAGCAGGAAGGAGCTGCAGGAGCCGCAGTCGAGAGGGAAAAGCCAGAAAACAATTTACAGCTTCCTGCAGATGGCAACCGGTACGATCTGGCTGACAAACACAGATGAGCAAGCGTGAGGGAGGGATAAATAAACCTCGCGGCTCGTGGAGTAAAACAACCTTCTCTGATTTACTGCAGAAAATTCCCACMCGGACAGCTCCGGGCTCCCCATTCCTGCGCTGGGGCGGGCGGTGTGAGGTGCTGCGGCAGGACGGTGGCACCCAGGGGACACAGCCAGGGGACAGGGGACACAGAACCTCCCACCTGCTGCCCCAGGGGTGCCCTCGGGGGCAGCGAACCCAGGAGCAGCCGAGGCGCTGCTGTGTGAAACCAACCCAAGTCATTTCACTAGAGAGGACTGAAAGCCTCATGCAAATGTTTTCTATTCCAAAATTATTTTGCTTTCTAAAATGGTGAAGCCCCAA
>NW_026623375.1:900999-915335 GCF_030028575.1 Malurus melanocephalus | reverse complement strand
TTTTTTTTTTTTTTTTTTTTAATGAAACTTTTTCAGATACTTCTGGGGATTCCTCAACAGGTAGGTTGTCCTCTGCCTACTATTTTTTTTATTGCTTTTCCTCCCAGAGAGGAGCTGAAGGGATGAGCTGTGGCACTGGGGAGGCTGGCCAGGGGACACCAGGGGACAGCGAGGCAGTACTCTGGCACTCCTGGCCCGCAGCTCCCGCCTGCCTGCTCTCCCTCAAGCTGGAATAATCTCCAGTGGAAAATAACATGAGATAAATGCGGTGAGAAACAGCAAACCCAACCCAGCGCTATCGGGCTGTCTGTGCTTCATCCCAGGCTTGTTTGTGCTGGGAAATGAYCGGAGCAGCTGGACACACGGAGGCACAGGAGTGGAGCCCCGGGGCAGAGGGAGCAGAGCACGGTGCCCCAGTGGCACAAACCGAAYGAGCCCCGTGCTCGCTCGCAGCCCGATTTTCTGTGGAGCATCTGTGTGCAGGGATTTACGTGCCYGGGGCAGGGCTCTGGCCGTGCTGGGATAAGCTGGGGGTGGCCAAAGGCCAAAGCCATCGCAGGAACGTCCATCTGGGCATTTCTGTATCCCAGGATTTGAGGCACCCAGGATTCTCAAAAAAGCAGGCTCTGCACATCCCTGCTCCACAGCTGGACCCGATGGGAGCACTGGGTATGGAGCAGCAGAGAGWGGCTGTGAGAGAAGGGATTGCTGGCTCGGCTGGGAGGAAAACCCTCCCAGGCAAAGCTTAATGAAGAAATCATTGTGCCGGGATCAGCCCTGAGCCGTTAATGAGCCTCGTTGTTATTTAAATGAGGCTCCTGGAAGGGCTGGGAGAAGAATTCATTATGAGATGATTTTTCTGAGCAGTGTGATTTTTCTGAGCAGTGTGATGAAGGATGGATGTAACACCAGCCATCCCTCCGGAGACAGAAGCTGCAGAGAAATCCAGCTCCTGGGGGAGAGCAGCTGGAGTTTGCCGCGGCACAAGCAGAATTATTGTGCAGCCCACAAGGGGCAGGTGCTGCAGTCCGGCCCAGGGGTGGCAGAGGCTTTGGTGGCTCTGCTGCTCTCCTGCTTCCCCTGTGCTTTGCCTCACCAGGCTGCTYCAAGCYCCGTCCTGGCCTTGGACACTTCAGGGATCCAGGGGCAGCCCCAGCTTCTSTGGGCACCCTGTGCCAGGGCCTCCCCACCCTCASAGCCAGGAATTCCTTCCCAATATCCCATCCATCCCTGCCCTCTGGCACTGGGAAGCCGCTCTGTCCCTCCACCCTGACCTTCCTGTGCGCTAACCCGGTGTGGAGCACAGAGGGAAATCAAAAAATTGGAGCAAAAGCAAAGAATAATGACAACTTCCCGTAGAGTTATGGGACATGGAAGCCACTTATCGATCAGATGGTTTGGGAACCAAGCAACAAAACCCCAAGGATTTCACCACAAACTTTGCTTAACCAACTGTGCAGGAAGGCGGTTTGATGTGGGCCGTTTCTGGGTACATGAAACAGAATTAATTTGTTCTCCCTGAAAGCCAGCAGCCAGGAATATGAAATATTTAAATAGCCTAACMGTGTTTGGCATGTGCCGAGCCATGAGAGCACCCGAAGTGCCTSAGCTTCCCGTGCACACAGGGTTGGAGCAGCTTTTGGGCAGGTTTGGTGCCCGTGCCCCTCGCTGCAGGGAACAGAGGGTGTACAGCCACAGGGCAGTGAGAAACACAGGCTCCCCATCTCATTTATCCATCTGCAGTGCGCTCTGCCTTGAGGCAGGATGGAGAAATGCTCTCGGGGCTGAGAAATAAAGATGTATCGACACCACCCCGAACGCCAGGCACTGCAGCTCTGAGCTGGGAATGGTTTGGCTGCCCTGACACAGCACTGCTGCTCCTCACAGCCTGGGAACTGCACCCCCAGGCCACCCTTGCACCCTGTGAGTCCCGGGCGAGCTGCCACCCTGGGCTGGGGGATGGAGCCCTGTTTAACCCCTTCCTGCAGCGCCTCACCTGCCCCTGCCCAGAGAGGGCTCAGCGTGTGCCATTTCCCTGCCAGCTGCTGCAGGACATGGGCTCGGGGCACCATGAGGGATAGTAGCTCCTTGTTTGCTTTATTCGAGACCTCGGTGCCTCTGGTCCTTGTGTTTGACCCCCTCCGAGTGAGTAGAGGCGTTCTGGGCAGCCACGGCCAGCTGGAGCCCTCTGTGCCCCCTGGCAGCCCTGTCACCGTGGGCAGTGTCCCAATGTCCTTAGTGTCCCCCCGTCTGAGTCCTGTCCGTCACATCCCTGCATCCCCGAGCAGCCAGACATTCCATATCCGCGCTGCCGGCTCAGGCAAGGCTGCCGGAGAGGGCGGGAGGAGGTAAAAGGAAATGATGGATTTTCACAGCCAGGATGGGAACAGGGGCTGTGCCAGCCGGGCGGCGCTGTGCCCGTGCCTCTGTGGCTGTCCCCGTGTCCCTGCGGCTGTCCCCTCGCTCCGGCCACTCCGGAGCTTTATGTAAGGCTCAGGCGCCAACATTTGGGCTTTTTCTCCCCCGGCGGCTGCTGTGAAGGATCTCCTGCCGCCGGTGGGTGGGGAACTGGCTCTCTCCTCACATGAACGCAGCATCTCTCCCCGCTCCATCCTCGCTGCACGGAGGACGTGGAACATGCGAAAACTGTGAAAGCAGAAAGGGAAAAACCAGAGCAGCTGATGCCACCCCGCTGCGGGGGGGTGCCTGTCACCCCGTCCGTCCCCAGTGTCCCCACGGAACCCGGGGCAGACCCCCCTCCCCAGCGCTGCCCCGAGCCGGGGATGCCCCAGCCTGCGGCTCCAGCTGCCGTTCCGCCCCCGGGGCCTTTGTGCGGCCCCCTGGGACTCCCCCGCGCAGCCTCCGARCGGGGATTGAAGAATCAACTGCTGTGAGCAGCCACAAGATCCTCCAAAGTTAGGTGGGAGGAGAGTTTTCCTCCTAAGAAGATCCCTGTCCCTGTTCCAGGATCCCTGTCCCTGCTCCGAGATCCCTGTCCGTGCTCTGAGATCCATGTCCCTGCTCTGAGATCCCTGTCCCTACTTCAGGATCCCTGTCCCTGCTCCGGAATCCCTGCCCCCATTTCAGCATCCCTGTCCCTGCTCCGGGATCCCTGTCCCTGCCTTGGCCCTCCTGGCACGCTGGGTRAGGACAAGAGGACAAACGGATGTGGAGGCTGCTGAGTGCTGCTGAGACACCTTTATATCTAATTAGAGCTGGACTCTTCCTCCACCTGTTTCCTGAGGCGGATTTGAGTCCCAAAGAAAAAAGAGATTAAAAAAAAAGAGACAAATTTGTTCTCCAGCTTTTTTCAATTCTTCAGAGGAAGCTGGTGTGGGCACCAGGGGAGCAGCATCCCCACAGCAGCACAAGGCTGGAGGCTGCAGGAGATTGCCGGGTCCTCCCACATGAGCCAGGACCGCAGCTCCACACACTCAGGGGTTCCCGCATGTGCGGAGGCAGAGCTTTCCTTGGAAATGGGGAGAATTCACCTTGGTTTGAGGATTCTGTCTCTTTGCTGGTTTTGGGTCTGGCTCTGCTGTGGGGTGAGGCTGCGGGGCTGGAGCTGTTGGACACAGCAGATTGTGCAGGGGCAGCAGCTCCCTGTGCACCGGAGTTGGGGATTTTGCTGGGAAGRGCTCGTGTTCCCGGTCCCCTTGCTCCCGGCCCCGCAGGCTCACACCAAGCTCCCCGCTCCCACATTTCCCAGCACRAGCCCTGTGGCTGCTCCGTGCTCCCCCTTCCCAGAGCAGCTCCTCGCCTGGTGGGAGGATGAGGTCCCTTCCTCAGGATGTGAATCATGTCTCCATGGGAGGCTGCCCCTGCTCCCGCTGTCGCCTGTGCAGAGGGGCTGCTCCTCCGCCCCCGGCAGCGCAGGGAGGCCACGGAGCCGCCGGCACAGGGAGCTCGGATTTGACAGCTCCATGGAGATCCCCTGTGTGGCGAGGAGTGGAGACACCGCTTCCCACATCGCTGGCTGTGTTTTGGTGCCTTTTCCACAGCAGGAGCTGGCGGGGGGGAAAATAAGATTAGAACCCACACTTTTATGGAAACAGGAATGAACTGGGCTGGTTTCCCCTCTGCTCCACTACTGAGCTCCCCYGAGAGCCACGGGTCAGGGTTGTTTGTCTGTGTTTGTCCCTCCTCACACCTGGGGGGACTTCGCTTGCATTAATAAACATAACAGTTTCCTTAGAGGAAGGAGCTGCTGGGATGTTCATCCCAACGTTTCAAAGTGCTGGATCCTTGGCTTTTATGAAAATTAYATGGTCATGAAAATCCTGCCTTTAATGTGACATGACTCAGAATGTACTAAATAATGAAGAAAGTAAAATAAGGTAAAATTATGTAAAGTAAGGAAAGAAGAGAGAAATCCCCTGAAAACAAGAACCTGGCTTTTGTTCTTTTATACTTTTGTACTTTTGTACTTTTGTACTTTTGTACTTTTGTACTTTTGTACTTTTGTACTTTTGTACTTTTGTACTTTTGTACCTTGGCCCAGCAGTGACAAAAGTTTGAGTGTGATTATTGTGATTATCAATACTCGTAGGGGGAAATGAAAGCCACATTCTCCATGTTCCACATGCAGCAGTTATGGGGGCTGTGCTGGGGAAATGGGAACATACAGTAAAAAACAACAAGGCAGAAACAGGCAAAGCCCAGAGTTTACAGTTAAAACGAGCAGAATTCAGAACTCAGCCTGGTGCGGCTCCACGTGCAGTGCAGCAGCRCTGAGGGGAACACAGCGCTCCCCTTGAACAGTGCACAGGCAAAGAGTCAAAACGCTGTGTTATTATTGCCATTATTGCTCCGGTTCCTTCCCCTGCAGGAGGAGTTATTTCTGCTGTGCAGATTCCTGTGTGAGCTYGCAGTGAGTGGGGCTCCAGGGACAGGGGGGGATCCCTCAGTGTGGCTGGAGCTGTGTTGGGCACAGAAAGCCCCACCTGTARCCCCACACTCCCCAGGGATGTTCCTTCATCCCCTCTGGGCACGGCACAGCACAGCACAAGCAGGGATGTCTCCAATTTATTTCTCCTTCTTAGCAGGAAAATCAGGCAGCGCTGTGAGAGGGTGCCAGCCTGCYGTTCCTGGGAGGGTGACATCAGCAGGACAGGTCAGCCCCGTTTTATTACTGTAATGAACCTTTTAAAGCAGCTGCATAATAACAGCCCTGGGCCTATTTTGGGAAAGTCTCCTGGGTGTTTAATTCCATGGAGTGAGCGGGGCTTTCTTCACAGAAAGAGCATGTAGGATGGAGGGCTGGATCACAGCAGAGCAGGGATGGTCTTGGGCCTCAAAAGGGAAAGGATCACGTGGATGAAGAGCCAGAATTAAATCCCAGAAATGAGAATTTAGAAAGACTTGTTCATGGAAATGTATTTATGGCTATGTTTCAGTTGAAGTTGTCTCCTGTTTTGATKGGAATTCTCATCTCCTCAGCACCCAGACCAGGACAATGCAGGATCAGGTGAGCCCAGGGAGACATGGATGTCAGAGGAAGAGGCTGATGGATCTGATTTGCAGTGTCCATGAGTTCTGTCAGGGAGTGAGAGAGAAGGATGGTGGATGTCATTGGAAAACTCCTCTGTGCCAGCCAGCTGAGGTGATTGCAGTGGGTTGGTGAAAGAAGGTCATTATTCCAAATGTAAGTTTGAAAAATCATTCTGAAAAGACCTCTGAGGTGGTGGCTTTGTGTCCCTGTGCCTGTGAGTGAGCCCTGGGTGTGTGGCCTTGCATGAGCTGCTCRTAGCCATGCTCTGCTCCCCAGGGCACGGTCAGCTCTGTGCCCAGCCTGGCACAGCTGCTCTGCCTCAGCTCCTGCCTGGAGCCCCTCTGGGCTTGRCTCGTGTAATGCAGAAAATTAAGGTAGAAAAAAATTATTCTGGCCTTAACAGTGGGAACTCTGTGACTGCTGAGGAGCCAGCACTGTCACTGCCAGTCCTGCCGTGGGCACGGGGCAGTGCAGGTGTCCCCATGTCTGGCATGAAGACATCGCTATTCACCTACAACCGACTCCTGCTCGTTCCCCCCGCTCTGCCTGCTCTGGCAGTGGGACAGCACGGTGTCCCTGCCGTGGTGACCCTGCCCGGCCCCGTCCCCGGGCTCTGTCCCTGCCCGTCCCCGGTGGTCCCCGCGCATCCCCGCGGGATGCAGATGCTCTATGCAAATGACGGGCCGGGCCCTATGCAAATCAACATGCAAACCAAGGGGGCGTGGCCGTGCCAAGGGCGCGCGCGGGGGGGGCGGGGCTTGTCGTGCAGCGAGGCGCCGGGGGGCGTGGCCGGCGATGCAGATGAGGGGCGGGGCGCGCGCCGTATGTAAACGAGGGGGCGTGGCCCGGCGGGCGGGTGTCGGAGCCTCCCGCCAGCTGCGGGCAGCGGCCCCGAGCGCGGCCCCGGCAGCGCGGCCGGACACAGCCCCGCCGGAGCCAGCGCCACCGCAGCGGGCCGGACCGGGCCGGCAGCCCCCGCACAGCATGGCCGAGCCGCCGGCTTCAGCGCCGGCCCCCGAGGGCGAGGAGGGCCCGGTGCGCTTCGCCCGCAAGGGCGCCCTGCGGCAGAAGAACGTGCACGAGGTGAAGAACCACAAGTTCACGGCGCGGTTCTTCAAGCAGCCCACCTTCTGCAGCCACTGCACCGACTTCATCTGGTGAGCCTTCCCCCCGGACCCCCGCAGCCGCTCCGGGACACCGGCTCGGCGGGACATCCCTCCCCGTGCTCGCCCAGCGCGGTGGGGCTCATCCTCGCCCTCCTCCGGGCTCAACCTCCCCTCCCGTCCCGTCTCCCCTCGCATCCCATCCCTCTCCCCCCGGTGCCCGCTCCCCGCTTCTCTCCGGCCGGCGGCTCCGGGCAGGGTCGTTGCGCCGCGGGGCCGGTGTCTCACTCCGCCTCTCTCTCCGCAGGGGCTTCGGCAAGCAGGGATTCCAGTGTCAAGGTGAGTGTCGCGCTGCCGGGGGGGCTGGGGGAGCCCGCACTCGGCGTCCGACCCCCGGGACCGGCCCCGCATCTCCCTGCGGGCAGCATCCCCGCGGCACCGGCCCCGAGCATCCCCGCGGCTCCGGGAAGCAGCTTAGTCATTTTTTTAATCAACCGAGCAACTAGTCGGTGCCTTTAAGCCGGTCGGGTCTCGTTAGCAGAGATAAGCACCCAGGACTTCAGCTAAATCCCCCGAAAAAAGGCCRAGGGGAGTTTGTTTTTAATGTACTTAACACCAAAACATGTGTTTGGGTGGCAAACGGGCTGGGCGAGGGCTGCTCCGGGGCTGGAACTGCGCAGCCGGCGAGGACTTGAATGGCTTAGTTGTGTTGCTGGGGGAAAAAAATGAGGCTTTATAACAAAATATGTTGCAGTAGCCGGGTTACTATGACCAGAATTCTTTGTTCTGATAATGCTGGCATTCTGGAGGGGCTCTTCRGGGATTTGGGATGTCCCCTCGGGAAATTCGGCTGAATTACCCAGGCGTTATCTGGTTGCTGTTGTAGCCAGCCCTGCTCCTGTTCGCCCTGTCCTGTGGGTCCCACCTGTGTGGGGTTCAGCTCTGGGTGTGGGGTTCAAATGGGGCTGGTGCTCGCAGCTGCTGGCAGTGAAATTTTGCTTTTGTGAATATTTGGGACGGAGTTTTATTTYGGTGGGTGGCTGACTCCCAAGTTGAGGCATTTGGCATGAAAACCAACCTGCTGTAGAGCTCTAAAAGGCTCCTCCTGGCAGCTGTCCTTGGGGTTTTGGTGTGGCACCGAGTCCACACTGTGGCAGGGTGGGTCTCAGGGGTTCTTTCACCTGCAGGTGGGAGCTTTGCTCAGGAGCATCCCTGCAGCTGCCTGTACAAGCAATGTAAGCCTAATCCAATTTAAACGATGCTGCTGCTCATCCTTAACACTTGCCACACGAGTATAACCTTAAAATACCAAAACCATCTCCCTGCCACGGCCCAAACCCCAGCCTAAAGGCCTGGACAGGTGTTGGCAAGCAGAGGAAAGTGGAGATGGAGACKAAAACGTGTCCTAGGGCTGTTTCTCAAGGTCACAGCTTCCCCTGCTACCTGAGGTTTCACACATGGGCAGTTCAGTCACATCACTGAGAGGAATTYTCTCTCCTGTGGGTCTTCCCAGGCTGTTAATTCCCTGACTTTCCTTACAGGGATGGTGTATTTGTGCAAACACGATGCCCATGAAATTTGGTGGGGAGCAAGTACCGGCCCAGCAGGGTTTTCCTGCATTATTTCTAGMGCTCTGCTCAGTCCTACCTAGAGCATCCAGTGTCGGGTAACTGGCRCCTTTCCAAGTCTCTTCCAGCTGTCAGGAGCTGTTATCCAAACCTGTAACTGTGCTCTTGCTTCAAGGTTTATCCTGAAATGTTTTTGGCCAGTGTTAAATCAGCCCTCAGTGCTCGGGCAGTAGGTGGGCCCGGGGAGGTGGTTTTGGGGTTGTTGAGCAGTGCAGTCCTGGCCCTGGCTCRTGGGGCAGGAACCCTTGTGAGCCTGCAGTGACAGCAGGAGCCTGCTGTGCTCAGTGACATCCCCGAGGGTGTGTGACTGCTCTGTGACATCCCTTTCTGCCTTAAAAAGTCCCTTTCCAGGCTACTCTGGTATTACCGACATGAATGTGCAGTCGGGAATCTTTACTGTGCAATAGGGGATTTTGCRGATTGAGGTCTGCAGATCAGCCCAATCTTTACTTTCCTAAAACCAGTGGATCTGTGGATTTTCCCAGATCCCACCTGTGAGGTGCCAGGGTGCCCAGGTGAAGGTGCACCCATGGGTGAGGCAGCTGTGGGGTGATGCCCATTGGGGTGGGGGCACGAGCAGCTGTGCCCTGGGGTGGGGGACACAGGGGACACACCATGGGATGGGGGACACACCGTGGCTCCCTGCAGGATGCTGCCAGCTTGGGAAGCCAACACCCAAGTCTCTCCCAGTGCCATCTACCCTGGAATCGCATCTGCCTTGGGGTTTGTCCTGGTTGGAGGCAGAACTGGGGGTGCCAGGGCTGGCACTGCCCTGCTCTGTCCCTGCAGCAGCCTGGGCTGCTCCGGGGGAGCTGTGCTYGTGCTGGGTCGTGCAGGTACCACCAGCTTTGTGTTGTGCTGCAGCTGCTGTTGAACTTGGCAAATATTGACATGGAGGCAGAAACTCCCTGGACTGGCTTTTGTGCAGGGGTTCTTCAGCCCCACAGGGCTGGCAGGAAGCTCTGGAGTGAGGGTCTACCTCTGCCTTTACTGAATTTGGCTTTAATTTAACTTTAACAACTTCCCCAAGTGTTTTATCCCGTTGTTCCGTGGGATGGCTGGAAATGCAGCTGGGGCACACGCCTGTCTGCTCTCTCAGCTGTTCCTACTGCTGTGCTCGCTTTAAGTAGGTTTTCACCTGTGCCCTGATTTCTTTCTAGGGCATTTGCAATAATTAGATTGTTAATTAGCTCATTACTTGTGACTTTTGGCAGGAAGTTAGCCGAAACTGACTCTTTGTAGCTTGAAATACTAATGGATGCCACAAATGCCGCTTAATTGCCTGCTAATCTGCTTCTTATCCTCGTATACAATCTCCTTCTTATCCTTGTGAGCATCTGAAGACTTCCTGGGCCAACGTCTGTCTTTCAAGCCAGAAAGTGTCTGGGTGTGGCCAGGGGAGATCTGTGCACAGCCGGTCCGGGAGCAGGGCTGGTTCTGGCAGGTTAACAAAAAGGAATCGATATTTTGTGGGTGCTGGAAKCTGAAGCGCCAGGGATGTGCCTGGAGCTGCCAGGAAGATGAACTCTTCCCGAGGAAAGCTCGATGGCCTCTGGCTGCCTCTCAGCCCATGGCACACAGGGGYTTTCTGGCTCTGCTCTGTCGTAGCTGGAAGATGTAGGAACTTCTCAGGAACAGAGAAARGGGAGRGTGTGTTCTCCCCTTCCTGGGCTCRGGGATTCATCCAGGGAATGCCTTGGGAAGCAGGGAGCAGCCCCGTGGTATCTGCAGGCTGTTGTGGGGAGGAAACAAGTGGCCAAGTCTCGGTTCTCCTGYTGTAGGATGGTAAAGGAAAGGGAATTGGTTTGAAAGCTTTGGAGAGCGAAGTTCTGGGTTGCCTTCTGGGAATGTGCCGCTTCTGAGAACTGGCAGCTTTCTCCTTCCTGCTCGTGTTTCCCCCGCCTTGGCATCCTCGGGGCCATTTCTCCCGTTGTCCAGGCAGCTCTCGGTCCCTTTGGGATCGGGGACACCAGCTGTTTTGGAGATTTGGTGAGGGGGATGTGTCCCCAGGAGCTGGATTTGCTCAACCTGCAGTCGCTGGGGCTGGGCTGAGCTCCCACCCTGGGGGCCTGGGCAGAGGTGAGGAGCAGTGGAACGTGATTCACACTCAGGAGCAAAAAATAACCTGCATCTGTTACTGCTTTCACGTGTACAATGTAGGAAAGATCTTGGAAAGGAGAATCTTGATTCTTAAGAGAAAGGGAAAAGAAAAAGCATAATTTGCTAATGGGTACTTGGATCTCATGCAGTAACTTTTCTGGGGAGAGTGTTTACTTCTTGTCCCTGCTTATGACTCAGTAAGCAGAGATATTCTTTAGATTAGATCTCCTTCCAAACTTCATACCACACAGAATTCCTCCCTCCAGGTTTTCCTCTCCCCGTCCTCCAAGGCCAGTGCTCTCGTTCTGTTTTGTATTTTCACGAATCAACATCTGAGACCAGAGCCGAGCGGCTGGAAAATGTCACCGAGGCCTTACCTCTCAAGCAAGTATTTCTCTCTTGTTCTGTGCCTTCCCAAGCCACCCTTCCTCCCCCCAGACGGAAGTGAAACCCATCACACTTCGCTCTCCTCTGCAGCTCGAGCCACTCTGCGGGCTGGGCTCGGCACCGGCTYTTATTGACTGTATTAAACAAGTAAGAAACAAAAGCAAAACAAACTCCAATCATTCGGAGTTGCCTCAAACCCAGTAATTTCGTGTCAACATATTATGCACACTGGAGAAATGTTAGTGTTCAAATAGACTAATTAAAAATGTTACTGCAATTACTTTTGCAACACAAATGATGCTAATTATATAATGCTGCAGAAATTGGAAACATGATTTCGGAGGGGTTTTTTTTTTTTTTTTCTGTGCGCCTCGCGGTGGTAACGCAGCTCTGGGTGCTGGAGTGGGTCCCCGGGGTGGTGAGAGCAGAAGGAGCTGTGTCCCCCTGGGACAGCAGGAACAGTGTCCCCACAGAGGGCAGGAGGAGCCTGTCCCCACCCCAGGGCAGTGCTGCAGAGCAGGTACAAATAGAAAAAAAGGGAAGTGTGGCTGGGCCCCTGCGCTGCACAGATGGGCTGTGGCTGTGCACGGCCGAGTGAACGCGGAGCTGAGGGAAGATGGGAGTGTGTGCCCCTTYCCAGGCTGGGTTTGAGTGCTGTCACCTGAGCTGGGCTCCCTAAAGCTGCCCRTACCTGTGCTGGGTACCTGTGGCTCAGGGGAGCAGCTTTGGAAGGAGATGAGCTTTGGAAGGAGATGTTTTGGAGGCAGTTTGTGCTCTGGCAGTGCCGGGGCCGTGGCTCAGCAGGGACAGCTCATTGTGCAGCCCTGTCACTGTCCCCCTGCAGCACACAGGGGCTTGCTCGAGTCTCGCAGTGGAAGTGGTTTCTCTTTCTCTTTTTTTTCATTCTTATCTCTGGAGATAGCTGTCATCCTGAAATGATCTTGGGCCCGGATAACGTGGTGGTCTGTTTCCTTGCCGGGGTATCTGCTGCTGACTGGTGGCAGCCGTGGGGTGCTGGGTGGGGTTTGGAGCTGTCCCCTGGCATTTGGGTGCCTTTGGGGTGGCAGGAGGGTTCACAGCACGCCTGCCTGGTGCCTGTTGGCACTGACCCCACTGCAGAGGTTAAACCACCCCGGTCTYSAGCCTCTGYCGGGGTTATTCTCCAGCTATTGAGTCTTCCCAGGGAATTTAATGCCTGGGCGGTCTCTAAGGAGACTTCTCAGCAAACAGTGCAGGCATTTCTGCACTGCCTGCTCGCTCACACACATGTGATCCTACAAATTCCTGCAGCACACGGGTCCCTGGCAGGGTGTGTAGGGCATCCTTCACTGCCAGCGGSGTGTGGGCGGGCGCTCACCTGTCTTGGCACCGGCAGAAGATGCTGYGAAATGGAGCAAGACCTTGAGATTTTGGTGTGTGCTGTGGAACAGGAGGTGGGCTTGAACCTGCTCTCAAAACTTGGTGTGAATTCTGTCAACTGCTGGGSTTTCTGCAGGAGCTGGAGGGAGGGGAGTTGCGCAAGCCCGTGCTGTGGGCACCTGCCCTCCCTCCCAGCCAGAGCAGCTCCTCCTCCTGCAGCTCAACAGGCAAAAATCTAAAAACGCTGGAGAGGCTCCTCAGTGCCATCCGGGCCCCCGTCGGATCTATCAGCAAATAAGTGGCATGATCACAGTGCCGAGGAAATTAACTTCTGGCTGTGCCTGTAATTTAGCCGAGGGCAGGACTGCCTGAAACGCGGTGCTCTAAGGGGTGTGATCACAGGGGAGGGTGGAAGCGCTYTCCCCGGCCTGCACTGAAGGTGTGTGATTATGAGAGGGGATGTTTACCATGGTGRGTGGGATGGGAGAAGTGTTTGGGTGGATTTTCCCCGCAGCAGCCAGCTGTGAGAGGATTATTGCTGCACAGGGACACAGCTGCCAGATCCCACCGTGGGCTGGTGGCCTTTGTGTGACAGTGGTCCAGCTCGGGCCCCGGGGGGAGCACAGAGTGTGGCGGAGGGTGTTGGTGAGATTAATCCCTTCRTGAGTCATTATTCTGCGAGTCCATAAATTAGAGCCGCTCAGAAAGGAGTGAGTAAGGGAAAGGATCACCACAGGTCCTTGGCCACCGTGTCCCTTGTGCTCTTGGAGGTTGCCAAGAACAAGCCCTTTGGAAAAGGCAATTAAACAAAACCAGGGAGGCTGAGCCCTTGTGTGGGGTCCTGGATGCAGCCTTGGGCAAGGGCTCCCTGGGTGACAGACTGTGCTCAAACTTGGTACCTGAGGGTGAGGTCCCTCAGGTTTCCCTTTCCTCATGGAAAAGAGAGCTGTGGGCTGTTGTTCCCCAGCTCTGAACCAACCCATACATCCATGGCTGGGCTGGACTGGTGTTGGTGGCCTCTGTGCCTTGGCCACGAGTCCCTGGAGGCAGAAAGGTGATGTGAACATCAGGGATGTAAAATAACACAGAAACCGCCTTGTTTTTCCAGACAGTGACCCAATGGATGGAGGTGRAAATCTCTCTGGAGCTCTTCAGCCCCATCAGGGCTGGTGTCRGGGTTGCTGCCCCAGCAGAGGGGAGGTGTGACCCCAGCTGGCCCTGTCCTGCCCCCCTGCAGGAGCCAGCACCAGGAAGTCAGTTTTTCCACAAGAGCCACAGCAGGGATGGGGGAACAGGAAGAAAGCTCCGGTGGTGGTTGGTGGCAGCCAAATTTTGCGTTAAGCAGAAGCAATTCCCAGCAGTAGCTGTGCTGGCTGCAGCTCTTCCCAGGGAAGGAAGGCTCTGTTCCAAACCACAGCCTGCTCCTGCCGAGCTGCCCCCAGAGCTGTGCTGGCACTGCTGCAGTCACCGGTGCTCGGGGTCCCCATGGGCAGCACCGAGGAGCAGCCAGGGGCTCTCCCAGGGAATGCTCTGTTCCCTCCCTCTCTGTCCCATCCCAAGGAGCCCTGGGCAGTGAATGGGTGTGGCTGTGGTGAGGGACTGCAGCTCTGRGGTGCCTGTGGGGTGACAGAGCTGTGCCCCGGGAGCTCCTTCTCTCAGCACCCCAAATGTGCCTCCCCTTTGGAGAGGGTGGCCAAGACTCAGCTGGACCAGCCCAAGGGGTGGCTCTGGCCAAGCAGCCTCTTCCTCGAGTGAAGATGGCTYGTCTGCCTCTGCTGGGCTCAGTCCTGGGCTGTTGGGATTACTTTGATGCAGGCTCTGAGGGATTTGTCCATCCTGATTTTAGACTGGCCTCCACTGGAGAAATCAAACAAGTTAAAATGCCCTGGTTGTGAGGAGGCGCCTGTGCTCTGTAATTAATAACTGGCCAGCAGCACTGTTTTTTGTGCTGTTTGGGATGGTTCCYGTTGCTGGCTGAGCCCCTCTCAGTGCGGTCAGCGAGCTCTGGCCATCGCCCTGACAGCTGCTGGCAGCTCTCGGTGAAGGAAGATGCTCATGAGACGTGACAGCTCCGCTCCCGCAGCAGCACGGGGCAGATGGAGCCGCTGTGCCACTGCTCCTCCCTGGCATCTGCCGGGCTCTGCCGGCCACTGGGCACTGCTCCTGGCCACATCCTGCTCCACAGCATGCCATGGCCCCGGGATGGCCCCTGCGGCCATCCTGATGTGTGTCACCAACGGGGACGGGGCTCTGTGTCACCTCCTGGGA
>NW_026623375.1:878479-900719 GCF_030028575.1 Malurus melanocephalus | reverse complement strand
GTGCTGGTCACTCTGCTCAGGCCATGGCAGGTGCTGGTCACTCTCCTCAGGCCATGGCGTGGCTCTGGCCAGACCCCAGGCTCTGTGCCCAGGCGCTGACCTGTGGCTCTGCTCAAGCTGTTTGCTTTTGAGGGATCTTGGGCTGACTCCCTCAGCTGTTTATAGCCATCCTGATCTTGCCATCATGTGAAAAAGAATAAAATTCYGATCCAGCCTGATACTGCACTCAGCAATGTTTGGGTGGGTAACCTCGTTAGCCTCTTGCTTTCAGGGTTTAACTTGTGTGGCCCAGGGCAGCAGCTTTCCTGCCCCAGCTGATGGGCACTGACTGCTGAAGGCTTATTGCCTGTGAGCTACATCTTGTCAATTTAAATAATTTGTTTCCATATTTGGTCTTGCTTTTGTGCCAGATTTATACATCTTGTTTAAATCTGACAAGCAGAATATACTTGCTGCTAATCCGAGCTGGACACGGCAGTGCCTGCCAAAGAATCCAATATTAATAAGCTCCAGTACATGRAAGTTACTGGATTTGCAAACTTGAGACTTGTTATGGCACAGCTCCCTGAAAATTGGCTTTTTTGCATCTACTTAAATCTGGGTTTTTCCGAGGAGTCAGTCTGTGAGCTTCCCTCTTCGGGTGGGAGCTCCCTCCCCAGCTCAATCTTTGGAACAAGGGAAGCTTTCCAGCTCTAAGCAGGAAATGAGTTGCTTCTTTCTGGGGGATGTGGTTGGGAAAATGGGCAATAACTGKTGTCTGTGCAGGGACATCCTGGGAGCCAGAGCCGTGTGCTCGGGTGGCTCTGCCTGTGCTGTCGGTCACGGCTCATGTTTGAGGACATGGATCTGCAGGAGAGAGTCCAGAGGAGGCTGTGAAGCTGATCCAAGGGCTGGAGCCCCTCTGGAGCTGGGCTGGGAGAGCTGGGGGTGCTCACCTGGAGAARAGAAGGATCCAGGGAGAGCTCAGAGCCCCTTCCAGGGCATAAAGGGGCTCCAGGAGAGCTGGAGAGGGGCTGGGGACAAGGGATGGAGGGACAGGACACAGGGAATGACTTCCCACTGCCAGAGGGCAGGGACAGATGGGATATTGGGAAGGAATTGTTCCCTGKGAGGGTGGGGAGGCCCTGGCACAGGGTGCCCAGAGAAGCTGTGGCTGCCCCTGGATCCCTGGAAGTGTCCAAGGCCAGGCTGGATCGGGGCTTGGAGCAGCCTGGGATGGTGGAAAGTGTCCATGCCCAGGGCAGGAGGAGGAACAGGATGGGCTCTAAGGTCCCTTCCAATCCAGACTGTTCCAGGATTCCATGATTCTATGTTTAAAATCTTCAGTCTCTTGTACTTCTGCTCTCGTCTTCCTACATTTGATATTTAGTCAGCAGCAGGGAAGCTAAAAAAGATTCAGATGTCTAAATCTCAGCCTTCAGCTGTTCTTCCTCTTCCTCATGCTGTGTTGCTAGTGTGTTCCAGCTGATCCTGCTGGTGGATTCCTCCCTGTCTTTTGTTGCCATGTGAAAGGATGCAACAGGAATAGCTTCACCTTTGGGGGGAACAGTTAAATACCTCTRTTCCGATGGTCTGAACAGAGAGCACAGGCACATTCAATAGCTGACACTCGGAGCACATGAACAAATGCATTTTCATGATTTCCAATTATAGCAGAAGAATGAGAAAGTGAGGTGGTGAAGAGGAGGGAAAGTCGTCCTGGCTCCCCTGAATGGCTTCCTGCAGCCGCGCGGTGACATCGCGATGAAGTCAGGCTGGGAGCGAGGATTGTTTTATAATATCACCGAGGAGCYGGAGTGAGGGGGAAGTGGCCCACGAATTTCATTTGCATCACTGAGTGGATTAGCTCCTGACGCAGTGCAAAGTCATTATTTACTGTGTCTCCAGCGCCTTTCCCAGCGCTGCTGTGGAGAGGCTGATTCAGAGCCGGGCCCGGCGCTCGCCGTGTGAGCACAGCCAAGGTGCTCGTCTGTGCTGTGCCTGCCCCGAGAGCCACAGCGATCCAGGAGCAGGTCTTTTCTTCCCTTGCCTTCATTACACTTAAATACTGCAACTTGAGCTTGGCTTAGGAAAAATCCTTGGCAGTGAGCCATAGCTTGGCTTTAGCTGAGAGTAGCCAGGAGGGTGAAGGCTGCCTTRGGGACAGAAGTGGTGCATCTGTGTCCCCGCTGGCTGGGACAGCTGCACTGGCCCCATCACGCAGGAGATGCACCATGCCACGCTGTGCCATGCCATGCCATGCTGGCAGGGACAGTGCCAGAGCCCCTCCGTCCCCAGCAGTGGCTGTCGCTCAGGATAAGTCACTGTCACCCAGAAGATTTTATGCACAGCTGGAAATAATCCCCCAAATGGTTATTTTTGGTTATTTGCACCTTTCTGTGGCTCGGCACCATTTGTGCTTTGCTTGGTGATGGACGTGGGCTTTGGGAGAGGCGTTGTTTGTGCCTGCCCCAGCTTTTGTATGGGTTCCTTGGGCACCCAGCCTGGCAGGGGGATCAACATCTCCATATTCACTTGGGGTCTGAAGAGCTGGAGGGAATTGCTCATTTTTGGGGSTCTGATCAGAGCCAAGTGCCCTTTCATGCAGCAGCTGAAATTGCCAGGGGGGTTCTGAGGATGGTAGAGCTGCCAAGAGGGACATCCCTGTGTGCAAGGGAAAGGAAGGCTGAGCAGGACCTGTGTGTCCCTCCCCAGCCTGTCACAGGAGATTCTGCTGCTTTCGGCCCCAGGAATGGCTCTAAAACTGGACTAATTCACATTTGTGTGATCATGCGTCTAAGGACTTTGTCCGATCGCTCAGTCCATTAATTTCCAAATTTGTCTTGCTCGCTTGTCTTTGGTAGAGAGGAGCCTCAGGGCCAGAATCTTCTGGAAAGGCAACTTGTGGGTCTGTAACTGTGTGAGTTCTCCTGTGGGTGGGACAAAGTGACCTTTGTGGTGGTGGGGGAGCTGATCTGGAGTTTGCTTTTGGGGTTTTTCCCTGCCTTGGATGTTGTATCTCCATGCTCGTGGCCTGGCAGCTTGTGCTGTCAGCTGTCCTTGGAGGCTGGCACTGTCCCTGAAGCCTTGGTGCCATCTCTAGGGTGCAKGGGACAGCCTGTGGGGTGGCTGGAGCTGGCTTCAGGCCCCACCATCAGATCTGCTGGGGCTGCCCCTCATTGTCCAGCCCCTTCCAGGTGCTGCAGCTGCTTGAGCTGGGGGATGCACAGCACCCTGGGGACAGCTGGGGAACGGGGAGGAGGGCAGAGCTGGCTCGGGGTGAAGGTTTTGGGATTGGCCACCCTTGGAGCTGCCCCTCGGCCCCATGGCGAGGTGCAGACACAGCGGGGTGAGCTCAGCACTGGGATGGTGCTGCTCTSCACAGCCTTGCCCAGGCTGCGAGGAGAAGGTGCAGAAGGTGGGATTGGAGAGATGAGCCCGTCCTCATGTAAGGAGCAGGGATCATCCATGGGGCCTCTGCTGTTGGCAGGGAGGGCACAGCCACAGCGGTGACAAGGGCAGAGCTGCCGGCCTGGTGTCTCCCAGGGCTTCTGAGGTGGAAAAAGTCTCACTTACTGGGTCATTTAGAGACTGAATCTGGGGTTTTGGCAGGAGGAAAGGCTTTAATTAGCTGCTGCTCAGTAGGGCTGCTATTAGATCTTCAGAGCAAGATGCTGCCGGACTGGAAAAAATGCAGCAATAGCTCATTTGCTCAGGAAGCCATGATGGTGATTTGCATTTTGGTCGGGTGCTGAACCCTTGTAGAAAATCTTTCTAAAATAACTTCAAATRTAGCTCAGATTCCTCCCCTCTCTGCAACTGGGTGAATGAATGTCTGTCTTGGTCCCAAACACGTTGGGGTTGAATTGCTTTGTTGGCGGTGCTCTCTCTGCAGGRAGGGCTGGGCTGTGGACATGTCCTGTCAGCAAATGCTGCATGACAAATGGCTTTTGTCTCTCCACCTTGGAGCAGAATTCAATTCTCCCTTATTATAYACCTAAAAGGATTTTTCTGCTCTAYCAGCAGCCCCTCTGYTGACCTGAATACCCAGGAGACACGTAGCTGGGTAGGGAGCTTTGCAGTGCATCTCCTGAACCTCAGCTCTGCTGCTGCTGGAGAATAAGGTGCTTTGAAATGTGTTCTGAACACTTTGAAATTGATTTGGGACACTTCTTGGGTTTCTCCTGCACAAGTGCAAAATGAGAACAAACCTCCACACCCTTGGGCTGGCTGGTGCTGCAGACTCTGCCTTGGTGCTGCCCACGAGGTGAGAATGGGAGCTGGTGTCACGGGATGGGTGTCTGGTGGCAGTGGCTCTGTCACCAGGGTTTGTCAGGCAGGAGTGACCATCTTTCAGTGATGGCAAGGGCCCTCGTGGGCTGTCCTGGTCCCCTGCTCACCAGGGCTGGCTCTCCTCAKCGTGGTAACAAGGCTTTGCTTTCACCTATGGCTTTGCTGTGAGTGGTTGTTGTTCCTTTCCCAAATAAGAGCTGGGAATTCCCAGCTGTTTTGGCCTCTCTGCCATACTTTGGAAGGTAAAGTCCCTCTGCTTTCATTCACCTGGCTGCAGTTTGGCCCCAGAGGGTCAAGGCAAGAGGCTGAATTCTCTTTTAGGTCGTTTCAGCCATTTCCCTGGGGTGGTTTGAGYGCCGCTCGCTTGTGTGGGTGGGAAAAGTGGGATAACACGGGTGACATAACACACTGCGGCACCTCCTGCCATGGGGACARGTCCCACAGAGCAGGAGGGATCCCTGTATCCCATGGGCCCTCCTGGGATGGGGACAGGAGCAAATCCTGGTGCTACCAATGGTCCCCGGTGCAGTGGAGTTCCCTCCAAAACCACCTCYCCTCTGCTGGGCTTGGTAAATTTGGAATAAACTTAATTTCTCTGCTGTTACTATTAACTGAGTCCGAGAGGATGAAAATAAATGCCTGTTGGGAAGGGCAGGCTGACTCACTTTCTCATTCTCCTGTAAATTTCCATTTAAGTTTCAGTTTAAGCTCAGGTATGAGGGGAGTGAAAGCCRGTAATTTGTGACAAAAACTTCTATTTTAACTCGCAGTAGAAGAACTCCCTTTTTTAATTGCAGGAATTACAAGGCTGGGATCCTTGTAATGGAATACTGGCTCCAGCAGGTGCCTRCTGGTGGATTTGGGGGCTTCATTCCAAAGGGAATGTCACCCTCTGACTCTGCACATCCCACCCAGGGGCTGTGGGGGCACCTGCACCAGTGAGAGTCCCCTGGACCCTGCTTTGGTTTGCTCTCACTGATACTGGTTTGGCTTGCTAGGGTGTGTTGGGGTTTCTCAGGGTTTGTCAGGGTTTATTGGGGTTTATTGGGATTGGAAGCAGCACCGTTGTGTGACAGTCCTGGAAGAGGCACAACCACCAATCCCYAYTYCAGCCAGGACTTTGCAGCTTTGTGRTGTYCCCCATCGTCTGTCCCAGCTCAGGCTGGGGTTTGCAGCCTTCTCCATCCCTCTCCATATGCAACCAATCCATATTTTTGGTTATCTTGCCCTTTGCAGGACCTCTTCCTGCTCTGTGGGGTTTGGAGGCAGCAAACCTTTCCTGCTGTGGATGGAAGAGCTGCCCTGCATCCCCCCAGCACCGGGGGCCCCTTCCTCATGGTGGGGTTTGCTCACTTATCTTATTCCTGGATCAGGTGCCTCAGGCTCTGCAGCAAGTTCTTCCCTTATCACTCCAGCCTCGGCTGTAATTTTACTTCCACTGTGTCAGAGTGAAACAAGAAAACTTCTTTAAAAAGCAAGAGGAAAGTCATGTGAGGGAGCAGTGTTGTGTCAGCACTTAGGGAGGGTTCAGAATAACGTGGCCCATCTGGTCCCTTCGGAAAGGGGAAGCRAAGAGCTCCCGGCCTGGGCTGCCCTCCTTGCCCGGAGCTGGGGCACTCAGGAAAACCACGTGGGACCAGTTGGATGGTGGTGCTGGTGGGTTGGAGGGACCCTAAARCCCATCCAGTGCCACCCCCTGCCATGGCAGGGACACCTTCCAYTGTCCCAGGGTGCTCCAAGCCCCATCCARCCTGGCCTTGGACACTCCCAGGGATGGAGCAGCCATGGTTCTCTTGGAACCACTTTAGGGACTRGAAGGTGCTCCAAGTCCAACATCCCCCGGGGGTGGGAGCAGCATCCCCTCCCCGTCAGCCTGTGCCCTAAATTAGAGCAGCAAGATGCTGCAGTGGGTCCATATGGAGACTCCTAAAATAATAGCTGTCAGCTCCCTGCTGACTTGCACGGGGTGCTAAAGCTTTTGGCTTTAGGAATKACAATTTAGGAAACAAAAATGCTGGTGGGCTGGAGCCAGACCGGAGGTGCCAGTGGCTTGGCCCCACCTGTGTTGGGATGGGCACGCTCAGGACCGTCATCTCCTCCTGCTGGAACGTCCCACAGATTTTGGGGAACTGTTGCCATCCATCCATTTATTACAAGGCTAAAACTGAGCTTTCAGGAGAGCTGGGGTCAAGCACTTCGTTGCAGACTCAGAATTTCTGGGGCGGGTGTGACCCTGGAGCTGMGGAGTACTGGCAGGCAGGTGCTGGGAGCGGTGGAGCTGTGGCATCACGGGGTTTTTATAAACAGAAGATGTGAGTGGATGCTGCTGCTCATGTTCCAGTCCCATTTTACTGACCCTTGGCTTGCTGKCCTTTCCCTCGGAGGAGCTGGGACCAGTGGATGGCTAATAAAGAACTGTATCTTCCTCTGCTGCGGGGACTGCTGGGCTCCTCTAATTGCTCTGCAGTGGCCGTGGGAGGTGGCTGCCTGTCAGGACAGCTGTTCCTTTGATCGGCCTATTGCACATTCAGGTCTTGTCCTGCTCAGGTTTTATTTGCTGCCCGGGCCCTGCCAAGCCATTACACTGAAACGAGCGCCTTAATTGCGAGGGTTTGTGGCTCGGCATTGCCCGTGCCGGGCTGGGAGCGCTGCTGCTGCTGCTGATCCAGGGAGGACACTGCTACCCAGGGAGGCTCAAYAAACCTGGGCTGAAATAGCTCAGAAAAGCTGCAGTTTGTATTGTCTTACATTAAAAGCTCCTTTTCCTCTGCTGCTGATGCTGTTGGGGWGTGCAGTGAGCAGCCCCTTCTCTCYGTGGCARTGTGGGGAAGGAGCTGCTGGAGGAGATGAGCTCCAGGGGGAATGACCAGGGCAGCCTGTGGGAGCAGCTGGATGCAGTGCTGGATCTGATGGTGAGGCTGGACACCAAAGTCCCACATTTGTACCCAGTGATGGCGAGTTCTGGCAGGAGCCTCTGGCTGGAGCTCCATGGTGAAGCTGGAGGCTGTTCCCTGATGTGTCCCCTCCCGAGGAGCAGAGCTCAGCTGGGCTCTCCAGACCAGCCCACCACTGCCTCGGGCTGTTTTTGGAGGGAAGGATGGGCTCGATCATTACCCTGTTCCCTGCAGAACAGCTGCCTGATGTGGATGCTGCTCTCTCCTGCAGAGCCTCCCGTGCTGCTGCCACGCTGTCTGTCCTTTGGGAACCTGCTCTGGTGTCCCMCACAGCCCTGGGGTGCTGGACAGGAGGTGGCACATAGTGGCAGGACAGTTCTGGTGGCCTCAGTGCCTTCCTGGGGTGCACTGTGAAGATTTGTGTGCGAGGCTCGGGTTTTGTAAGAGGGGCTGTGCTGAAGTAACACGGAAACGGTGCAGTAACTTCCTGTGACTTTCACTGGTGGGGGAATGAAAATTATACAGCTTTTAAAAAGGCTTAAATGAAAAATCAAAGGGTGCAWTTCAGGTCTTTGTGTAAGGTGTGAGAAAGGGTCATTTTTTTAAAGTTTATTTGCATTTCTGTGACTGATGGAGAAGCCTGCTCTGTCAGGGCATGGGGTAACTCAGCTGTGTTTTGTGGGAGGTGACATCCAGCCTCCCCGGTGTCACCATACCCAGTTAGAAACTTTTCCTGCGTGGTTTAGCTTACTGTCATGGAATGCCCTGCCTTCCCACAGGAATGCTGCTCTCAACAGGCTGTGCCAGCCTGGGATGAGCACGTGCTGCCTTCACGTGGCACTGCCTTCCTGGAGTGCTCAAGGTGAATGGAGCTTGGAGCAGCCTGGGACAGTGGAAGGTGTCCCTGCCCAGGGCAGGAGGTGGCATGGGATGGTCTTACAGGTCCTTTCCAATCCAAACCCTTCTGTGATTCTGGAACCGGGAGCACCTGTGATTCTTGGGGTACAACCTTCTCCCACTTCCACAGGAGCTGGAAGGCAGGTGTGGCTGCCTGCAGGGTTTGGGGTGAAATGAGGCAGTGTGGGGTTACACAACCTGGGATGGGAGAGCCCAGGCACAGAGCCCTCCTCATCCTCAGCAGCTCCTCGGTGTGAATCAGAGTTCTGTAAAGGGTCTGGGAATCAGCAAAGCCTGGGGGGATGTGGGGGAGGCACAGGGGGTTTCTGGAGCAGACAGAGCCCCACTTGCCTGCACAGGCAGCCTGTCTAAGCTACACAGCATTCCCAGGCTCTGAAAATCATGGAAAACACCAACCAGTGACCTTGGAAGGCTTCAGATTCTGAATTTTTTGCCAGACCTCCTCATGAGCAAGCTGAGCTCCCCAGCGTGGTGTCCCCATCCCCRTCAGCTCCCTGTCACTGTGCCACCCCAGCTGGCTGCACCCTGGGCTTGCAGCCTTCCCCCACTGCTGCCGTGTTTGCCATCAATACCTGCCTCTGCTCTGCCTGACACGTAGTGATTTTTCTCTCTGTGAAGGTTTCTGAGCAGTCTAAATTGAGGAAGGGGAGGATTGCTTACAGACACGCCACTGGTTCGGCTCTATTTTGGGGGAGTATTTTGAGTTTGACTCAACTGTAGCAGCTTCTCTGCAGGGAGAGCAGGATTGATAGTCAGGAGTGGTAGCAGGTCAGGTAGGCTATTTTTGGAAGGGCTGTTTAATTGTCTGGTGTGATTCTTGCCGTGCTCGTGGCTGGATGGTTCCTTCTCTGCTGTCAGAGTTTGTTAGCGTGAGGCGGCTCTGGTTACACCGATATTAAATAATAAATCCGTGAGAGGGGCTCGGATCTGCTTTGTCTTACTTGGTTGGGAGGGTGACAATGATGGAGCACTCAGCATCTCTGGATTTTGATGCCAAAAACTGCTGCAGAGTTGTTGTAAATCCCTTCAGATGGATCTGGCACTGGGTCCAGGGCATYGCTGCCCACCCAGGACTGCCCCAGCCGCTGCCCTCCCTGCCCGCTGCATGGACTGGATTTGGTTTCATGCTCATTTTCCATCTCAGCTGCAYGAAGGAAATGCTCTCGGCAGCAGAGAGGGTTTAACTAAATGCTTTTTAGTCATGTAAGCCAGTGATTAAAATGCTTTTGCTCTGCCTTGCTCCCGAGCTCCAGAGCAGGCAGGTTTGGGGTTTGAGGTGGGCTCAGAGGATTTTTCCAGTCCCAGTGATTGGGGGTCCCTGTTGTGTTTGTCTGGCAGAGGAGGACCAAGGCTGCCCTATTCCAGCCGTGCCCGTGGAATTCCCACAAACACACCAACACACTGTCCTCTTCCAGCTCTCACTGTGGGTATCACCCTGCAAATGGATGTCCCACAATCCGCTGGCACAGCATTTCCATCACAACAACAATAGTAGCCAGGGAAGTGTTCAGGTCGTGCYCAGTGCCTGGGAGTGCTCAGACCTGATTAAGATGATGTTTTTGGATCTGTGGAATGATGAGGGCTCAGATCACTCTTTGATCTTTGGGTATTTTAGTGTTGGTCAAGAAATTCTGCCTGTACCCCTGGAAGAGAGAAGGGCAGGATGAGCGCTGTGGAAGGCAGGGAAATGTTTATCTGCATGGCCTGGGGGTGAGTCCCAGCTCATTTGTGCTGCTGGTTTAATTCACTGCCTCCAAGGAACCAGTCTGTCCCCCTGCCCCTTGCTGGGTTGGTGGTGGTTTCAGGTGTTCCCCTGAGCGTGACTCCTGCAGTCATTAGGCTGAAGAAAATCTCCAAACCCACCTGTGCCAGGTGAGGAGCACAGCCCCTGACTCCTCTGTGATGAAGGGGCTCATACTTCATGCAACCTGCTGCAGGGGATGGCAGCCAAAGCACTGGGATCATGTCCTGCATCCCACTGGTGCAACTGGCTCTGTTTGGGGTCCTGGGGCTGGTGGAACACGCTGGCTTGAATGAGCAGTTTTCACCAGTTTCATTCTTAGGCTGTCTTTGCTGTGCTGACTCACTTCCAGCTCTCAGATAACTTCAACACATGACTTCATGTCAAGGCAGAGGAACAGGGATCCAAAGGAGGGGAGATGGCAGTGCCCGGGCGTGGGGCAGGCTGTGCTGGGGGCTTGGTTTGGGGACAGCCAAAGGGAGCCTGAGGTCAGGCTGCACTCAGAGCACCAACAGAGCAGCGGGTGGAGGTGCAGGAGGGGCAGCAGCAGCTTCAGCTCTCTCCTGGTTTCCCTGCAGCAAGGCTGGGGGCTCGGAGCCACCCTCGGAGCCCTGGTGCTGCCGGGCCCGTGGGAGAGCAGGAAGGTGCAGCAGCAGAGCAGCGCCGGGCGCTGTGCCCCRAGAAGTCCCCGTGTGTGCCCCGGAGCGTTGTCTGAGGTATCACTTCCCCAAAGCTATTTCTGGCACGGGGAGGTTCTCACCACCCAGCCTGAGCTCGTCTCGTTTCAYGTCTGGTGGGGCTTGAGCAGCRATTCTGTGGTGTGAGGTGAGTCCTSMACAGGTCCTGCTCCTCTGTKCTCYRAGCAGGTCACACACACAGTGCCAAGCGCYCTCTGCACCCTCAGCAGGTCCTTTGGTGTCATCTCATGGTGCCCAAAGGAGCCAGTCCTTCCCAGGGGGGTTGGCTGGAGGGTCTGGCTGCTGTGCTGGGATTTGTGTGGGGCTGTCCCCTGGCACTGCAGCACCACGGAGGGAGTGAGCGAGTGGGAAGGCTGGACGGGGGAGCAGCTCGTTGCTGTTCCTCCTAATTGCTCTCCCACTTCTGTACCGAGTGAGCAAGGAGCCGTGTTGAGCTGTGTCCCCGGGGACGCCGCCTGGTTCTGTCATCCCCGGCAGCTGCACCAGCACCCTCCCCGCAGCGGGGCCCTTTCAAAGGAATCCTGCTCTGTTTTGACTCGGTCCGTCTTTCCCTTGACGTGAGAATGATCCATCTGCCTCTTGATGTGGTGGAGGCTGCAAGGGCTGTGGTGAAAGCTCCCGAGCGGGGGCGAGAACGCTCGGGACGGTTCCCATGGGTGCTGCGGAGCCGCGGGAAGGTGTGGGAGCAGGGCTCAATCCCCAGCCTTTGCCTAAAGAATTCCTTGCTCCAGACTTGTTACTAGAAGCTGATAATAAAATTTGTAGGAGGTTTTTTCTGATGGAAAGTGTGGGGGTGTGCAGGAGGAGCTCCCCTGATCTGCTCAGCGTGGTCTGGGATTGTGTAAAGCAGCAGCCCCGAGGCTGGGCTTTGAGGTGGGAGCCCGGATTTCAYGGAGATGAAATGAGATGGTTCAGGGGGTTCCTGTGATGGAGCCGTGTGTCAGTGTGTGAGCCCAGGCAGGCTCTGCTGGTGCTGAGGTGTGTGAGCTCCCAGAGATGGGCAGGGTGAGCCGGGACTGTGGTGCTCCTGCTGAAGGAGCTGTTCTCTGGAGCTYGTGCCTGTGTTTCAGTGCTTTCCCAACCAGCATCACTGACCTGCCTGGAGCTCTGAAATTCTGCTGCTCCTCCCCTGCCCGGTGTGCTGGGCTGGCTGGCACTTTCCTGCTTCTTTAGGAGCCTRGAGTCCGRGATCTGCCAGCCCTGGTCCTCMCAGCCAGGTGTCWGYRGCTCTGTTGGCAGCTGCAGGTGGAYGCTGAGGTGTTGTTCCCCCCGGTGCTTTGCAGAGCTCAGCAGAGCTGTGCTCCTGTCCCTCTGCAGTCAGATGTGCCCARTCCTTTGTGACACAAACTCTGGGCCTTTCTCAGCGAGCTCTGCTGATGGTTGTGTGGAAGGTGCTGGCAAGGAGCAGGAGAGCTGGGGGAAGGAAAGCTACAGAGTTTGGGTTGGAAGGACATTAAAGCCCATCCAGTGCCACCCATGCCATGGCAGGATCACCTTCCGCTGTCCCAGGCTGCTCCAAGCCCTCTCCAGCCTGGCCTTGGACCCTTCCAGGGATCCAGGGGCAGCCACAGCTTCTCTGGGCACCCTGTGCCAGGGCCTCTCCATCCTCACAGGGAAGAATTGAAAAGGAGATTTTTCTGCTTCAGAGTTACACGGCAAATTTCTCCTGGAATTTGACTTCAGGCTGATTCTAGTGAAGATTAATTGTTGTTTTGTTTTTTATTTTTTTTTCCTGGTTATTGTATTTGTAGTAATAATGATGTCTAAGTAGTGTCTTACCAGCTGGGCAGGAATTCACTGGGGAGTTTAAAATTTCCAAAGGAAATGCTCATACAGCAGCACTCCCAATTTGTGTGTGCCCACCTGGATGCTTTTTCCCTGGAGACAATTATTGTTTCAGTGGTGGTTAAACACCTTCTCCTCCCTGCAGATGCCACCAGCTCTTCCATTGTTCTGAGCCATCAGAGCACATCTTTAAGAACCAGCTGGTTCATGTGCTGGAATTCCTGCAAGACCGRGATGTGCTTTATGTTGGACACTTCTGCATGGACAGACAGTGATGGAACAAGGGRGAGTGGTTTCAAACTGAGAGGGGAGATTTAGRTTAAATATTGGGAAGGAATCCTTCTCTTGGAGGGTGGGGAGGCCCTGGCACAGGGTGCCCAGAGCTGTGGATGCTCCTGGATCCCTGGAAGTGTCCAAGGCCAGGCTGGACAGGRCTTGGARCARCCTGGGACAGTGGAGCACYCTGCCAYACCATGGCAGGGATGGGCCTGGATGGATTTCAGATCCCTTCCWGCCCAAACCATTCTGGGATCRGTCAGTGATCTCTGCTGCTCCCCTCCTGCCCCAGCCCCAGGCTGGCTGTTCCAGTGCCACCCRGGGGTTCCCTGGTGCCAGGGTATGGCAGACTCCGCTCAGCGTTCCCATCCCACGGCATTCCCATCCCAATGCATCAGCGCGGGGCTGCTGTTGCTACGGGAACGGGTGCTCTGGAGTTGGAAACCTCCTTTGATTCCTTCTCCCTGCTCGTTAAGACACTCAGATGGATTTGAAGTCACAAATACAATAGTTTTTGGGGTGGTGCAGAGAGTTCAAGAGTCTTTTCCTAATGAAGGAGCTGCCTGAACTCTTAAGAGGTTGAAAGAGATTTTCCCCTCAGTACCCACTCAAAAGCCCACTTTACCAGCTTGGTGTGTGTGGGGCTGCTCGTTCTGCCACCTGCGAGGATAATTAAGACCTTTCAGGTTGCCATAGAGAGTATTTTGCCTTCTAATATTGCATCAATTTATATTTGGGATATTTTTCTATGAAATTGCCAGTGCAGAGGCTGCTGTCTTTGTCAGGTGCACCGGTGGCAGGTACAGAAGGGGAGGCCTTAACCAGCCTGTAATTTGCAGGATGGAGGTGATGCTCAAAGCTCTTGGTATTTCTTTACATTTGGGTTTTTCTACCATCCAGAATGTTCCTTCACGTCAGCAGCCCTCTGGAGGAGTGATGGGATCCTATGTAGGCCAAACCCTGGACCTGGAGCGAGCAGCTCCGGAGGAATTGTTCTGCAGTCACGTCAGACCAGCTGAAATATAGCTTGGTGAGCTTGGCCCTCTTGAAGGGGCACTGCAGATCCAGAACAGCACTGTCAGAAGCTSTGCTTTCTCCCAGGAGCTTCCTCACCCTCTTTTGCTTCTGAAAATCCTTTCCAAGCCCCYGTGGGGGTGGTTTGTTGATGATGGGGATGAGAACCAGGGGTGTGTACTGGGGCTGCAGCTCCAGAGCCCTYCCCGAGCCCCCCACAGCTCCACCACTCACCCCTGCCCCTTTGGGAATCTGCAGCACTGGGAAGAGCAGCAAAAAGTGTTGTATTGGGTTAGAACTTCGTGGCCAAGAGCTGCTCTGGAATGATGCATTTTTCCTTGTTTCCCAGGAGCTGGGGGCTGGCAGGGAGCAGGGGCTGTGGGGCTGCAGACACTCACCTTGGAGARGAAAAGGATGGGACACTGTCCAAGCCCTATTTTCATCACCCCCTCGTCACTTTGGGCATTTCTGGGTGCTGGGTGAGCYTCYRSCTCTCCATGGCTGTAGCCTGGGGATCACCAGGGATGCTCTCATGAGGGGATCAGGGCACAGGAGGTGTTTGCAGGTTGGGCTGGGAGCCCAGGGCGAGCTGGTGAGGTGGCCACAGCTGCTCACTGAGCAAAGCCCTGGAGCTGCAGCCTCATCCCTGCAGCTCCCGGGGAGGGGATGGGGCAGCTCCAGCATCCGGGGCTGCGGAAGGAGCTGTAATTCCATTAACGAGCTGAATATGCTGGGGTCAGCCTTTGCCATCCAAAATAATACAATAATGAAAGAGAATTACAAGGTAATTGTTATTGATGGCCCCCAGGTTGGAAGRGAGCTGACGCAGGCAGTGTCACCCTGGGCCACGGCCCAGCGCTGTGCCCAGTGAGGGTGGGAGGGGAGGAAGGTCCTGCARATGCTGAAGGAGGAAGGATGATGTGAGGCAGGAGAAGGTGCAGTCCAGGAGGAGATTCAGCCATGTAAATATGATTTATCTGAGCCAGTTTGTGGTGAAATGGCATCCTGGCAGGGTGCAAAACATGATTTTTTGGGGAGGCACCTTTTGGTGGGTGTTTGATATTGCAGAGTCTGAAGGGCAGAGAGGAGCTTCCCTCAGGGTGGCTGGAAAGTGAGTTTGAGTCCTGAGCTGAACCTGCTTCCTCTCCTTTAGCTCCCGTCTCCATCATTCTCGGGATAAGCTGCCCGTGGTGCAGGCAGCGATTTACAGAGGGACCGAATTTATTCCAGCTCAGAGCTGCGTGGGGGCTCAGGAGGCTTTGGCAGATTTGCCAGGCTGATGGAATTGGAGATGGGAGCAGCCAGGAGATGCAGGGGGAAGGGAAGACGAGCCTGAGGTTTTYCAYRTTACACCAGTCCAGTGGCAAGRKGAGYGCTGGACACAGGTTRTGTGAAAAATATCCCAAATATAAAYTGATGTTTGGAGATATTCAAAAACCATCTGGACGTGATCCCGGGCAGGTGGGGTGGACAGGATGACCTCCAGAAATCCCTTTTAGCCTCAGTGATTTTATGGGGAGGGAGCTGGGAGAGGTGAAGGAGCTGTGCTCTAGTGAAACTTTGGTGGGGTTTCAGAGGGGCTGGGGAGATGCTGAGTGAGGCACCAGGAGCCTCTRTGGCTCGGGAGGAGCCAGCCCTGGGCACAGCATCCCTCGGAGCTCCCTGTCCAAGTGCTGGGCAGGACAGAGGGGACAGCAGGGACGGGGCTGGCGGGGTCGGAGCGGCACTCGGCGGTGAGGAGCCAGCTCTTTCCCCAGCCTCTGTGATGTGTTGTGACTGTTTATGTAAAAATAACAGATCTTTCCAAATATTTATTACTCGATCATGTGCTGAGGAGCGGGTGCCGTGCGCTCCGAAATGGAAAACCGCCCCCGAGCAGCTGCCAATCTGGGCTGAGGCTGGCTCTGGGACGTGGCTCAGAGGGAAGGGCAGACTGGGGGCACCCTGGGGACGGTCAGTGGGGCTCAGGTGCAGGGACAGGCACCATGAATGGGGTTAAGATGAGATCTGGTTGAATGGGCACCTCTTTTAGGGGTTTCTCACCCCAAACTCTTCAATCAGACACAGGTTTGTGTTGGGAAGAACTTTGGAGCGGCTTTGTGGGAGCTTTGGAGGCAGAGTGGACAGAAAGCATCACCTCAGTGGTGGTGGGGTGCTGGGTACATAACTCCTTGTCCAACCCCAGCAGTTCCAGGCACCTTCAATCTCCCAGGAACGTCGTTCTTCCTGCAGAGATGTGCAAGAGGCTGCGGTGCAGAGCAGTTTGGGGCATCTCTGCAGCATTCCCTGTGCTCTGCAGGTGCCGTGGGGGTGGTGAGGTGCCCCAGTGGGGTGATGCTCTGGGTGTGCTGTGCCGTGATCCCTTCCAAAGGGAAGGGGAAACGCCAGGAGGGGAGATTGCTGGGAATTGGGGTGGAATTTTTCATCCAGTTGCTGCAGCTGGTTTTCCTGCCCTGGTGAGGTGGCCTGGCCCTGTAGCATGCACAGGTAAAGGGTGAGCATCTCTTCTGCTGCAGATCAGGTTTTTAGTCCAAAAATTAAAGGGGTGGCATGAAAAAACTTGGCATGGAGGAGCCAGCATGGCCGAGAGTGGGCACACAGCTGGGGGTTGCTGCTGCTGCAGCTTCCAAGGAGTTACCAGAAGCTTCTGTTCCCTCAGCTGCTGGCTCTGCTGACAGCTCCTCAGGGCTCAGCAGAGAGGTTCCTCTCTCCTCACCTGCTCAGCACAGGGGATGGGGGCAGAGACTGGTGTGAGCTGCCAGGGACACACAAGCACAGCTCAGTGTTGCTGAAATCTGCCCTATTTCGCTTCTCTTTGCCGCTGCAGAACAGCTGGGAGACATTTCGGGCGAGCTCACAGATTTTTATTGTCCCACTTAGTCTCTCATGTATGGAGCTTTCCCCTTTAGTGCTTTATTAGAGTAGACTGGATGTAAAGCTGCCTGCAGGCGCCGTGGCCGGGCTGGGGCGGGTGCTGTGCCAGCTGTGCCAGCTCAGAATTGGGATGAAATGTCCCCTCTTGGCTCTGGGGACGCTCTGGGTGACACCAGGGCTGGCAGGAACTCGGGGGCTGCGCTCCCTGGGCTTTGGCCGAGGGTTCCCGAGCCTGGCGAGTTGGGGATCTGCTAAATCGCTTATCCAAATTTCATTAAAAATGCAAAYGGATTCTTTCAGCGGGACAGAGCCGCATTAAAAAGTAGGGCATATCGTAAACATTAATAAAGTCATATTGGCCAGCAGGGACATGGACGGGCAAAATGAGCCAGGAAAGCTCTTTGCAGAGCTCCATGTAAATAAAACGGCTCCTCTCCTTTCTCCTCTCCTCCTCCTCGAGCTGCCAGCCCAGATAATGTTCTCATTGAACCCAGTGGTGTGTAATTGCACAGGACTGTTCCCCAAGAACAGCAGACTCAGTTCCTGGGTTCATGGAGTATTTTAGGACAGCAGAAGACAAATGCTTCAGCCACTTTGTTAAAATTCGCCTACATGAGAAATTCTTTTGAAATAAGGCAAAAGATGAAGCAGGTTTGATTTGCTCCTCCCCAGCAATGTGTTTTAAGACACTTCCCTTAATGTGATCCTGCAGGTAGTGTCTGATTTCACCTTCTYCACTGACCTTGGCTGAGGGCTGGTGCTGCTGTGTCCCAGCTCCCCATGGCCATCACCTTGAGCTCATCCTGAGCTCATCCTACGCGGTGCTGCTTCCCAGAAATTCCCTGGGGAGCGCCGGGGGCAGGGACRGGCAGATCCCCGGGACAGAGCTGCCCACTCCTCCCGTAGCAAGGTGACTCCTCCATCTCCACGCTGCCTGTCTGGCAGCATCAATAAAACCTTGTTCTAAACAGCTCTGGCTGGAGCGAGGAGGGAGCAGACACAGTAAATCTGCATGTTGGAAATGTTATTTTAATATCTTATCCGTGGAGCATCAAACGCGGTGCCAAGTACACGAGCATCTTGCCAGCTGCAGCCCTTTGAATGTCTTCAAGGCAGAGATGTTRCTGTGCAGGAGCTCCAGAYTGGCAGGAGGTAATGGCCTCTTTTCCAGGAGGGAAAACCACCCYGAGCCCGTGTGAGCTGCTCCCCTTCCTGCGGTGAGGGGCTGGAGCGTGGGAGCGCTGGTCTCGCCAGGGTCAGTGCTGAGGGGTTCTGCTGCTCSTGGTGCTGCTGGCAAACCTCTCCTGAAAGTGAGCATTCCTCTCCTGGCTGGAGCCCAGGAGAGCAGCCAGCATCCTCCCTCCCTCTTCCTCCCTCCTCCCCTCTCTTCTCCGTGCCCCAACAAGGTGCCAGGTGATCCCAAAGCCCCACGAGGTACAGCCAGGCTGGGCTGGTGGTCACTGTGAGCCCTGTGCCAGTCCCTGCTGCCCTGGCTGGGCCAGGGCCTGCCTCAGTKCTCAGATGAGCAAGAACAGAGCCAAGGAAAACCAAACCCTCTTCAGGAGTGRGGAATGAGCACCCTCTGRGTGGCCTGGGGCTGTCTGCCCCAGYRCYRAGTGCTGCTGGAGCTGCCCTGCCCCAGCCCTCCCTTCACAGGGCTGCTGTTTTCTGCAGAGGAAGTGGCAGTGTTTCTTATCTTGGCAGCTCCCTCCTTCCTTCCCTCCCAAGAGTTTAGGGCTGAGCAGGGCTGAAATCAGGTGGAAGGCAGGTTATGGGTGCTCCAGTTGTGACTGGAGTGCTCCATCACCCAGCACTGCTCTCTGCAGCCCGTGTGCAGGGGCTGTATTTTGGGGAGGTCTGACAGCAGGGAGGAACAAAACCGGGGGGCATTGCAGCTCTGTGCCCAGCTCTGTCTGTGCCTGATTTATGGCAGCACTGGGCAGAGCGGTGTCTGTGGGGTGAGGCCTGTCTGGGAGGCTGCAGGGTGCTGGTGTGTGCCCCTGGGAGCTCTTGCTGCCCTGAGCTCAGCCTCCCTGAGCCAGCATGCATCCATCCCTTCATCCACACCTCCATCCATCCATCCCTCCATCCAGCCCTGATCCATCCATCCATCCATCCATCCATCCATCCATCCATCCATCCATCCATCCATCCATCCATCCATCCCTCCATCCCTCCATCCATCCATCCATCCATCCCTCCATCCATCCTTTTTTTCTTTGGGCTCTGGCTCTGCACAGGCTGCCCTTGATCCTCAGCACTGCTGTTTGTTCTCGTGCAAAAAGGCCCATGTTTGATAAATGGTTTTTTCCCTCTGCTGGAAGTTTTCCAAATCATTGAGATTTTTTTGTGATGTGTTTTTGCCTGCTCTCCTCTTCTGGTGGGAGGCAGCKCTCCGAGGCTTTCCGAGGGATCGGCTGTCCCAGGACAAATCCCGTGGGAGTTTCTTCACAACACAAACTGGGACTGAGGCRCTACAGGAGGAGGGAGAGGAAGGAGCAGCGGGGAGAGGCTGCCACTGCAGCAAGGGTTGGGATGGTCTCGTTTCCCATTTTTATGGGGAAATTAGGCGAGCATGTTTTCCATTGTGGTGTTTCTGGGAGGATTTCACCTATGGGATGAGGAGCTGGCTGGGAAGGGGGTCTTGAAAATGGTTGGGGTCTTGAAAATGGTTGGGGTCTCTCACCCTGCTCCCCTTCCCTGACCCTTTGGCTCAAGTGCTGGAGAGTCACCTCTGGTTGATGGGGTTCACCTGGCACTGGCAATGTGTTTCCAAAACAGCAAATTGTCCCTGAAAGCTGTGCCAGGGCTGCTGTCCTGTCCCCTGGTGTGTCCTGTTAGGGCTGCAGCTCCGATGGTTTGGCACGGACATGGCCCCGGGAGCCTCAGTCTCCTACCCCGCTGTGTCCTTCCCTCTTCACATCCAATTTGTTACATAAAGCTGGAGCTGTTGGCTGCCTCAGGGAGCTGCTCCTGCTCCTGCAGGCACTGCCTGGTGCCACTTGTGCTCCGTGCTGTGCCCTTGGGGGCGATGGCTTCGGGACGGTGCTGGCAGAGGGACCCCGGGCTGACAGAGGGCTCCTGGGGTGCAGGGAGGCACAGGGGGTGCTGCTCAGGGGATGCTCTCAGGGGCTGGATCCTGCCAGGTGCATCTCTGGGACAAACCTGTGACTGACCTGGCTGCCGTTGGTTTGGACAGGATGTGAAAAATAGGAACAATTTGTCCCCCAAACGGTTCCCAGCAGGGTCTGTGCCTCTGCTCTCCGTGGGGTCAGGGCTGTCTGGTCAGGCTGGGGCAGTGCCACAGACCTGGTGTGTGCTCAGGACAAACCCCGGCTCTGGACTGACAGACAAATGTCCTGTGGGTGTGTGACAGGGCCTCGAGTGCCCCTGAGCCCCGGGCTGTGGCTGTGCTGTGTTTGCTGATAACCAAACCCACKGCCCACCCCAGGGTGCTCCATGGAGGGCTGGTGGTGCCAGGGCCTCTCCAGTGTCCCCTCCCTTTGCTATGGAAACCCTGGGCTCTGCCTGCTTCTGGTGCTGCCTGATGGTGTTTGTTTGGAGACTGTGCTGGGGGGTGAGAGCTGCTGGTGGCTTTTTGGGGAGTTCCTTTTGTGACAACTGGTGACGGGGACCATCCCTCCCCTGCCTGCAGCAGCCTGGGGTGTTTGATCCTCCCACAGTGGGAGCAGGGAACCCTTTAAAAAGCAGAGACAGTGAGGACAAAATAATGCTTGATTTTATTTTCCCTCTGTTTTAGAGCAGCCTTAATGCCCGTGGAACAGTTGCTGGCTGAGTTGGTGGCTGAGGGGCGGCTGCTGGGTGCTCAGCCCCCCGGGCTGGGGGCTGTGGGAGGGTGCAGAGCGTGGGGGGCCGGGGTGCAGCGTGGGGATGTGAGTCAGCCCTGCCTGAGCAGATGGAGCTGCTGTGATAACGCTGCCGGGGCTGTGCGGGGGGGTTGGGGTGCTGGGGGTGCAGGCTTCAGCCCCTGTGGCCCCTCTGAACCCCTCTCCTCTGCAGAGGGCTGGGGGGATGCTCCTCTTAGGGAGGAGAGAATCCACACCCAATGGGACCCCTGCCCTGTGCCAGAGCTGTGGTGTTGAGCCTGGTGCTCAGAGGGAGGAAGTGGCTGAAACAACAGGATAAGTCCATTCAGCCACTGTCCTGTGCTGGGGGCGGAGAAAGCAGCGTGATCCCACATCCCTGGGGCCTCTGGGGGCAGACCCAGCTCCCCCAGGTGTTTTCTGGCTTCCCACCRTGCAGGAGCAGGAATGGAGCTTTATCTCCTGCTGCCTGGCAGGTCCTGAGGTGTCTCATAAGATTAAAAGCTCCAAAAATATTCTGGGCAATGTTTGTCTGGGTAAGTTCACAGAATCCTGGAATGCTTTGGGTTGGAAGAGACCTTAAAGCTCATCCAATTCCAACCCCCTGCTCTGGACAGGGGCACCTTCCACTATCCCAGGGTGCTCCAAATCATGTCCAGCCTGGCCTTGGACACTGCCAGGGATCCAGGGGCAGCCACAGCTTCTCTGGGCATCCTGTTGGTTGGGGGGCTCCTGTGTGTTGACCAGGTGGAAGTAGAGGTGCTGAAAGACACACAGCGCTGGGCTCCAGCCCTGTGGCTGTGGCCACTGGTGCCCAGCAGCCTCCTGGTGACTGCCCAGCTGGGACAGAACCTGGTGTGCAACAGGAGGGAGAAGCAGAGAAGGACAAAGTGTCTCGAGATGGTCTGAAGGCTCCATCTGCTCGGTGGTGTGGACAGGAGGTGTGTTAGGGCAGGAGCTGTTTGTGCCTGTGATTAAAGTGCAGCCAGAGCAAATTTGGACTGGGAGAGATCTTTCCAACCATCTGGTTCAAGTTCATGCCATGGCTCCTTTGCCTGGTCATAGGGGAAGTGCTGTCCTGGCGGTGTGGCCTCAGAGGGGACACAGTCCGTGGTCAGTGTTGGAAATCCAGGGCTGTACACAACAACACAACTGCAACACTAAAGAAATCCTCTGCAGGCAGCTTCACCTTACCAGGGCCCTGGCTAATTGATGCTTTCACTTAGAGTTAAATGGAGCTGTTCACATTCTTGGGTGTTCAAGAAACCCTTCAAACATCTCTCGATATATGGAGAACAAGCCCTCCTAAGATGCTGCCAGCTCAAAATAAGCCTGAGGCAGCAGCAGGGAAGTCATTACTCTTCATATCGGACAAAAAAAATATGTTTCTGTTGTATTCGTGATTATTTTTGTTTTCTGCACTTCCTGGAAAGCAAAGGGGCCATGCAGTGTTCAGAGTTTTTTTTTAGCAAAGCAGAGGGGAGCAGGATTACAGCCCATGCTGTCTCTCTAGCTGTGTGTAAATATCTCCCAGTCTTTGCTGTGCTGTAACTCCACGCTCATGGTCTGCTCTTGATGGTGTCCTGATCAAAGAGCTTGAATCCTTCACGTTTGTGTTGGACTCCAGCTCTTGGCTCACTGGTGGCGAGCTTGTGGAGGGAAGAGGAGGGCTCTGAAAAGGACAGAACCCTTTGGAAGGGCTCCCTAATCCCTTCACCTTGGCAAGCTGTCCCTGTCCCCAGGCTGTGGCCACCTCGGTGGTTGTTCATGGTGGGTCTGGCCACCACCAGGGCATTCGTGGCACCAGTGCTGGCAGAACTGGGTGGGCACCAGCTGCAGGCAGAGCTGGAATTGGGATCCTTTGAGTGCTCAAAGACTCTTTACCAACCTCCCTGAGCCTCCTTTGCCTGTTTGGTGGTGCAGGCAGTGTTCTCTGGGCAGGGC
>NW_026623375.1:872475-878394 GCF_030028575.1 Malurus melanocephalus | reverse complement strand
GGGGGATGAGAGGAAGAAATGGGAGTGAAGTTCCCCTCTCTGTCTTGGAGATAAGCGACAAAATCCAGCTTTAACTGAGTTACGTTATTAGCACTTTGGGGACTGGGTTTTTATCTGCCTTGAACAGGATTAATACGCTGTGACAAAAAGCAATGGCTTCAAARCAGGCGAGCAGGCATCTTCTGGGGCTCACAGCTGCAAGAGCCCGAGCTGGGCTGCTGCTGGGTTATCTGTGCTGGGACTGCCCTCTCCTAATGCCTGACCTCTCCTCTGGGCAGCACCGATCCTGCCGGGATACTTTGCCATATTTCTCCCTCCTCTCAAGAGTCTGACCCGGAGTTTCAATTACAATATTAAATTACCAGGTCACCAGAGTCAAAGTAGGCTGCCAAGTTTTTAATGATCTTCTCTTTCTTCTTGTGTGGGGTTGGTTTTTTTTTTTTTCCGAGCCTCCTTTCCATCTCTGCACTTTTAATTGAGACCATCTGTAATTTAACACATCGCCACAGCGCGCGGCGAGTTGTGTAACTGGTGCAGGGTTTTAGGAGGACTCGGTGCTCATCCTCAGGGACTGCAGCAGCTTTCCACTGTCTTCCAGCGCCTTCGTAAGAAATCCAGAACTAATTGCCAAGACTGTTTAATCTGCTCCCTCGGGGATTTGATTAATCACAGAGTACTTATTTTTCATCTCTGGCTGGTGGAGGTGCTGAGGGTGGCGTTGGGGGGCTGGGGACCGGTCCTGGAGCTGGTGTGTGGGTGTTTGCAGGCACCAGGGATGTCCTCAGCCATGTCCCCAGGGCTCCAGCCCCTTGCAAAGGCACTGAGCTCAGAGGGGCCTGCAGTGTCCTTAGTGCCTGTCCCCATTGGTCTGAGGGACAAACCAACTCTGTCCATCCATTCTGCATCTCAAAAGCTTCTCCTGTGCCTGACCTTGGCCAGCCCCTGGCTGCTCCTCGTGCAATGCCTGTGCTCCCCAAATCATCAGTGTCCCTGCTTGCCCTGACCACAGCAGCCCCAGGTCTGTCCCCTCTGTCCCCAGCGTGTCCCCCTCACCGTGCCAACCTTCTCTCCATCCCAGGGCTCACAACCCAGGCTTTTAACAAGTTACAGGAGATTGTTAGCATGGAAAGAACCAAACTCTAACAATTACCCGTTCTTGTTGCTGCGGCGTGTGCCCTGGCTGTAATTAAGGGCTGGGGGAAGCACGTTCCCCTCYGGTCCCTGCAGGGCTCCCATCGGGGTGGGAGCGTGGGAGCACTCGGCTGGAACCTTCCCTGCCCTGTGCGTGGGTCCTGTGGGGACAAAGGAGCCTGCAGGGGAGCACTGCCCACTTCCTTCTGCTGGCTTTGAGCTGYCCTGCCGGCCCTGGCTGTGTCCTGGGGGCAGCTGGCTTTGGGGAGGGGGCAGGAAGGGCAGCGTGGTGTCTGCACACCCTGGAGTTACCCCCACGCTGCAAACAGCCCCTCTGAGGGTTCTGCAGGAGCTGCTGTTGATCTCTCCATAGCCTGTTTCATGGTGGGACTGGGCACGGGGCAGGGGATAGAGCTGCTCCCACAGGGCATCTTTGGATCTTGGGATGCTCTGCCCACTGCTCTCAAGTAGCTTTATTGACCCAAGCAATTTGGAGAGGAAGCAGGAGCTGGATTTCTTCCATATCCTGGACGGAGGAACTCTCCTCTGCCACATCCCAATGTGGCACAGGTTCCCCTGCCAGCGAGAGCCTCCAAACCTGGGCCAGCTGCATCCCTGGTGCAGTTCCTGGAGCAGCCCCTCTGTCCCTTGGTGGCTCGAGGTGTTGCTCTGGCACATGTGGTGGGAGAATGAAGATCTCTCCCTGCTCCRAGCTCTGCTGCTGTCATCGTCCCCGTCCCCACCCACTCCTCTTCCACTGCCGGCGATGATTGATGCTCCTCATCCCGCCTGGCTCCAGCACATTCATTGTCATGCAGAGGATGTTGTCAATTCATTATGGTATTTCATGGAAAACTGCAGGCGGTTTTGGGTGTTTTGTTCATGAAGTCCTTCTGAAGGCACGTGGCTGGGCTCAAAATACTCAACCCCTTTCAATGAAAAAAAAGAGGAATGTTAAAATGTCCCTTTCCGAAGCACAGGCAGAGCAGCCTCCCTCCCCCTCCTTCCCAGCTGCTGGGGCTGGTTTTCTGTCGGACCCTTGAGGCTCTGGATTCACAGTTTTGTTGATGAGATCTTACCCCAGGAAGCTGCAGGTGCCAGTTGTGCCCAGCTCTGATGGCAGAATGTCCCTGCACCTTGGTGTGGTGGGTTGGGTTGGCACTGCAGCCCCAGGAGGAGGGGGCAGGTGTCTGACCCTGCACTTCTGGCCTCTCTCCACCCTCCAGATGCACAGGGAGCACCAAGGCTGCCTTCTCCCATTCTGCAGAGCTCCATTTGCTTTGTGTTCTTTGTGTTTTCCTGAGCCCCAAATCAGGGAAATGAGAGCTCGGGAGCCTCTCTCACCCGGGATGGAGTGAGAGCCTGCTGCTTCCAAGGCCTGAACCCCAAATGCCTTTCAGGGGGTGCAGCTGGAGCATGAGGGGAATTCAGCTGCTGAGGGGATTCCCTGGGGAAGCTGTGGAGCTGCTGGGACTGTCTGGGGCTGTGCAGGGGTCAGAGCTTGGAGGGGATATGGGGACATTGGTTATGGGGACACCTGAGTGTGCTCTGAGCTGCCACTGTGCCACCCCATCCTCCCCTGCTGAGGACCAGGGGATGTCCCCAGGGAGGGTCAGGGCACAGCCCTGCTGGCCCTGGAGCTGCTTCCCCCAGGACAGCCACAGCCAGGGCCACATGGGGCTGAATTATTCAGCCTGAAAGTGAATCTCTGTTACAGCTCAGGACAGGCAGAAATGCTGATGAAGTATTTAAATTCTGAGCCGATTTTCTCGGAGCCGGGACAGGCTCTCTAATGTAAAATTAATGTCTTTGTGCCTCTGGAAATAGCTCCAGCCCTGCAGTGGGGGCAGGCTGGGGACATGGGGCAGCACCCTGAGGCTCTGGCCCAAGAKTTGAAGTTGCCCCTCTTCCCCTCCCAAAGAGCAAAATCAGGCAGAAGAGTGACAGATCAACTTTCCTGGAGAACTGGGAGTTTTCCCTGTAGGRTCAGTGGGAGATGTGAGCAAAAAGTCTGGGGCTGAGGTTTTGGGCACGTGAGGAGCCTAAATTAATGAGGATATTTCAGTCTGCCCTTTTCCTAACAGGGATTTGCACCAAACAGGATTCCTGCTCCTCAGGCATTCCCATCAGTGAGCTCCTCACCTGGAAGGCCTTGGGGAGCCAGGAGGAGCTGTGACATCCTCCTCTCCCTGCAAAAAGGAACATGGCATTGGCCAGGGGCCTTGGGGAGGCTGTGGCTGATCCCATAGGTGTTTGTGTCCATGCCCCACCTGCCCCCAGAAGCAGCCTGGGATGAGGAGTGGTGGGTTTGTTGTGTAGGGTCTCGTGTGGTCCCTGCTCCAGGCACCGCTGTCAGACTCTCCTGGGGTGCAGAAGGGACAGTGCCAATTGCTTTTGTGATGGCTGGAAGATTGTATGACTTAAAAAAGACACCTCCTGCTGCTTTTGCTTCAGAAATGCAGTTTTATCTTCCTGGCACTCGATGACACCTCTGTGGGCACTGGTTCACCGGGCTGGGCTCCTCAGGGCTGTGACAGAGGTTTCTGTCCYCCACCAGTGCAGGATTAACAGAGCTGGGGAAGAATCACTCCCTGGGACTGAAACCTTTGTAGCTGTTCAGGCAATCAGTGCCTTTTAGAGAAATGAGCTGGGGAGACCTCCCAGAAAAGAAGCCTCATATACTCCCCATTTTCTTCCTTGTCTCTTCATTTATTTTCTGTGAAAAACCCAGACCAGATAGAAATGCCCTTTTTGCATTCTTACTCCCTTCAACCAGGGCCTCTCCTCCTCTCCTGGCTCACAGTGGTCTCTGTCCTCTCCCTGAGCCTCCCAGCTCACCCCGATGCCTCTGTGCTGGGGCTGTGTGACAATGGGSCACATCAGCCAAATCCCAGTGTCCTCCAGGGGACAGAAGCTTCTCCTCATTCCCTGAGCTGGGCTGGAGCAAGCACAGACCTGGGGAGGGAAGGCAGGGCCCTTGGTGTCCCTCCCTGTGTCCTCCAGCCCAGGAACCCCCAGTGCACCAGCCTGGAGCTGCYGTATCCCCCTGGCATCCCCTGCCCTGGAGCTGTTCCGGGTGCTGCCCCAAAATCCCTGTGGATCACAGCCGTTTTTACTGTGCCTCTCTGGAGCTGACAGCGGGAAAACCGCTGAAGTCTGAGGAGCTGAAGATTGTTGTGCTGTAAGAACCCCAGAAAGCTTTTAACCAAAGCTGGGGATTAAATCCAAAGAGCGCAAATTTTAGCTCAGCTTCTCTCTCTGTGTGCTCTAAGTGATTAAAAGCTGTAAAACGCTGTCAGAAATTCAGGACTTCCCCTCCTGGAGCCCTTCTTTCCCCTTATTTTATGATTACCATGCTTCAGTGCCTCTGTTTGATGTCGTGAGTCTGATTTTTTAACATGGAATGGAAAATCGTGGGCAGCTCTGGCTGGGGCATGTTCCAGTCCCTCACCGGGGCAGGGCYGATGCCTCTGACCCCGGGGGTTTGCCCAGCGTAGGTGGAGTAACACAAAGCTCCTTTAAAAAGTAATCTTTTTCCTTTTTTGTGTGTTATTTTATTTTCTCCCYTTTTGCTAATCTGAATTCCAAGCTGTTTCCTAAAGCTGTTGTTCGCTGGGAAGTGGAGACGTTATCCAAATGAGAATATCCACAGGTTGGAGGGGAGCGGCTACACACTGAGATAGGCTTGAAATAATCTTTGAGCTTCCCTGATATTGGAGCCATCTGCCCAAGCTCAGCTCTGTCAGCTCCCTGGGGATGGCTGAACTCCTCCCTGGCTTTGATTTTCAGATGAATCTTGCTTGAACCTTCTTCTGTCTCTGTTAACTCTCCATCTGTCTCCCGTACTTGACATGCTGTATCCAAGACTGTTCCTGGTGCTTCCAGACCTCTCCCCGGCCCTACAGAGGGGAACAAAAGCTTCCCTTCAGTGGGAATGTGTCTTCTGGGAAGGGGTGGACTCAGGAGGCATCAGAGGTGACACCCCCTGAATTATTCATTTCACAAAGGACTCGGGAAAATTGATTATTCCCTTCTTCAGAACATCGGGACAAGGAGTTCACACAATGAAATTAGAGCAACAAATGGAGCCGGGGTGGAAGGCAGGGCTGCTCCGTGGGCTGCCAGGCAGGGTTCATTCTTGCAGGAAGCCGTTTGTCACGGCGCTGGSCTCTGGGGAGGGCTGGATACCTTCCTGCAGTTATGGACATTCCGTGTGGGCGATGGGGATAATCCAATCCCGTGTGCCACGCTGGGAGCGAGCAGGGCCACGACATCATTTGTCACCCTGAGCCAGCCCCGCTCCGTGTGCTGGGGACGGGTTTGTTCTCTCCCTCGGCCCCCCAGGATGGGCTCAGCAGTCCCAGAGAATCTCCAATAAAAACCTGACCTGAGCCTTTCCGGGGATGTGAAAGCCACGGAATACCTGTGCTTGTGTTGGGCTGGCTCCCAGGGTAGCCTGGTGCCGGAATAAAGAGCTTAAAGCTTTGATAAAGGGCTTTCCCTGGCCTGGGAAGGATTTTGTATTCTGAGAGCAAATCTTTGGGCATTGTTGTATCTTCGGGCAAAGTGCCCGAGCGTGCAAGGGGAGAGGGAGCGTGTGAGGTGAGGGATGGCAGGGAAACGCTTCTGTGCGTGCTCGCAGGGTGTGAGCAGGAGAGGAGGGACCATCCTGCGGGAGCGGGGAGCGTCTGCAGGGCTGGGCAGGGAATCGGCAGCGATCAGCAGCTGCCGAGGGCTCACCGCGGCTTCKGCTGCTGCAGCGATCTGATCTGCAGCATCGCTGCACTG
>NW_026623375.1:866808-871490 GCF_030028575.1 Malurus melanocephalus | reverse complement strand
AGGAACACCCTGCTTCCCAGGGAACACCTGAACCTTTGGCAGCTGGAGCTGGGGGATGCTCTGCTGGGGACATCCCTTCCCCAGGACAGTCTTTCCCATGCTGGAGGTGCAGCCAGACGTGTTCCGCAGCCTTCAAACGCCTGGAACACATTTTGATGTGGTTWTTCTGATTGGCAGGTTCTGGAATCAGCAGGGAATCAGCAGGGAAGCTGCTTTATGGTTTTTCTGGAGGGTTTTTGAGCAGTGGTTTAAGCCAAGACGCCTTTCTATGTGTGTGTGTGTATATATATATATATATTTAAGCAATACTGTGTTAGCATTTTCTAGCATTTTCTCTCTTTTCATCCTCCACCATAAGACTATTTCCTAGGGTTTGAAAATGCCCTGTTGCTGTTGTGGTTTCTTAGCTCTCAGACCCGACCTTCCAGGAGATCTTTCTTCCCAGGGCTGTGTCAGGATCCCAGGGATTAGGGATGTGTGATCTTGCCCTGATATTTTGGTGCAGATCTTCTCAGATCTGAGACACTGTGCTGGGGCTGCTGTGAAAAATGCATTTTCCAGCAAATCTGTGAAGGCAGTGGAGAGTTGCTGAGCTCAGGATTCTGCCTCTTGCCTTCCATGGGGTTTTTATCCTTCCCTTCTGCCAGGACAGGGATGTCTCCTGAGCCCCMTGTAATGGAGATGGCTCTGAAGGAGATTTTAGGGCCAGGAAACACTCCTGCATTATGCAGTCAGAAATGGGAAAGGTTAATCTTTCATTCTTGTTGTGTACAAATGACTTGGGATGTTTGTAGTTCACCGGTGGGATTTGATAACTTTATTATCCAAATAATAAGATTTACAAATTAACTGACTAATTAGCAACCTGGGAAAGCTGCTGCTCGTGCTGGGGTTTCTAAACTGACAAAGACACGGGTTTAAACTGCTCAAGTGTGATGACAGCAGGAGGGCACAGCAGTGGGAAGATCTATCCAACCTCCTCACATGCACTGGGCAGCTCACATTCGGGAGCTGAGACAGGATTRCTGACATGAGATCCTGCTCCTGATTCATTCTGTCGGCCCTATTTTCCTTCTGCATGGATGGAGCCTTCACCTTAGCACACATGAAGGGATGGCAGTGGGTTCCAGTGGATCCTTCCCAKGTTTGTGGGGTGTTGGATGCCAAGCCCACCCCACTGCTGTTGACAGGGAGCTCTGGTTTGCCCTGGGTGTGGAGGGAAGTGTTCTGCCTCCCCATCTTCCAATGGATTATCCCTACCAGAGRTTGGAATCACAGAATYCTGGRATGGTTTGTGTGGGAAGGACCTTCAAGCCCATCCAGTGGGCCATGGGCAGGGACACCTCCCACTGTCCCAGGCTGCTCCAAACCCTGTCCAGCCTGGCCTKSGACACTTCCAGGGATGGCCTTGGAGGTTCCTTGCACCCCAAACAGTTCCATGATGAGTTCAGCCCAGCAGCACTCTGGTTTTCTGCACTGAGCTCCACTGGGAAGTTCCCACCACAGCCCCACCCGTGCTCAGGGTGCCTCGAGCTTACTGAGTTTGTACACACACTTCAGGAGAAATCCCTGCTAATAGAGTTCTAATTTCTTCCTTCCTGCTTCCCAGATGCTTCTCTCTCCATATACAAATGACAGAAATGGTGAGCAATGCTTTCAAGAAAATGTTTGTTTGTTTGACTCAGAAAAGCAAGTGAGAGGTCCTGCGAGGAGAGAGCTCTTGGCAGCTGTTCYGCCTCTAAAACCTTCTGGGTTTGTTTTTTTTACACAATGCAAAATGTGAAAAGGAAAATGAATTTACAGCTGGATGTAGCAGGGCACAAAGAGGGAATTGTGAAGTTCATGGCCAATGTCACTTGCCTTTTCCTTGTTCCTCAGGAAAAGTCCCACACTGCTGCAAGTGGAACCTGCTCTGTTCTTGCACAGCTCAGTTTGGTTCCTGTGCTCTGTCTCCAAACCTCAATCCCTGCTTCTCATCTTCCAGAGGCTTTTATTTAGTGTGACTGCAGCTCTTGGGAAAAGGATGTGGCAGATGGGACACCCCTGAGGCAGAGCAGAGCGTGGTGCTCAGGCTTCCCTCAGAATCAGGGCTTGTTCCCTTTGCTCTGYTCCTTCTTGGGCTCCCTTCAGGCCCCTTGGGGCTGTGGTCTCATCCTGTGGGATGGGGCGTGGGGTGGGTGCTTGGGGCTGAGTTGTGGATGCAGAGTGGGTGGCCCAGGCAGGAGGTGGCACCCAGGAGGTGACACGGATGGTATCTGTATTCCCCAGAGCTGGGGAACCCCAGCAGTGCTGCCACCTCCATCTGCAGGGTCAGGCTGAGAGCCTGAGGAGGGTGAAGTGGTGCCAGCAGCCCTTTAAGGTCTGTCACTGAAGGTCAGGTGCTCATTTGGCATTTAGGGGAAAAAAAAATCAGCCTTGAAATACAGTGCTTTGGCTGCACAAACTGCAGAAATTCTGCTGGSAACTTCAGCTTGGCACGTGCTGAAGGGGTTTGGTGGCTTAGGGGWTGGGGGTTTGGCTCTGGATGCTTCCACTTGGAGGTCTGGGCGGTGGCACATGGGGATTGATTTCCCAGAAGGGCAACGCCGCCGTTGACGTGTGTGAGGGGAGGAAGACGTGCGTGTCTTCTGGTCTGGCAAACGGAGGCTGGGGAGATGCTGAAGAAAAGCAGAGCTGTGGGAGGAAAATTGCCCACCTGTTCCCTCGGTACAAACTTCCATTTTTGGCCACATGCACTTTTCAGCTCAGATACCCGCGAACGCCAGATTCTCCCTCTTTTTATTCCCGGCGGTGACCTCAGAGTGTGTGCCACGAGTGACAATGAGCTCAGAGGAACAGAAGTGTTCCCAGCCCTCCTCTGACGTTCGCTCGACACTTTGTTGTGCTGAGTTTTACCAAAACGCCCGGTCTGGTTTGGGATGTTCTGTGAGGTTTAAAAATCTGCCGCAAGTTTGCTTAAAAAACCCACTGGGACTGATCAGAAATCCACCATGCGGTCGTTTGTTTGGTTAACTCCGGGCTCTCGTGGTGCCAGTGCCGTGCCGTGGCCCTGTCCCTGTCCCTGACCYTGTCCCTGACCCTGTCCCTGTGTTCTCTTCGCAGTTTGCTGCTTCGTGGTGCACAAGCGGTGCCATGAGTTCGTCACCTTCTCGTGCCCCGGTGCGGACAAAGGCCCTGCCTCGGATGTAAGTACGGGTCCTGTGCTGGGCACGGCAGGGATGGGGGTTCACAGCCTTGGAGAAGGTGCTCCTTCAGCTTCCTTGGCTGGGGACACTTCTGAGTGTCACAGTCATCTCCAATTTATKGAATGGTTTAGGYTGGAAAAGTCTAAGATCATCGAGTCCAACCATTCCGCAGCATTTCCAAGGCAGCCACTAACCCACATCCCCATGTGCCACGCCCACAGGACTTTAATCCCTTCCAGGGATGGGGATTCCGTAGTTGTGGGGACTCTCATACGTTTCTGGGCTACTTAAAACACTCAAACCACCCAATAACTTGCGCTCAGCAGAGCAGAGGGATTGTGTGGGGAGGCAGAGCTTTCCCTTTGGGGCTGAGCCTGCAGCCTTGCCCCAATGTCCTTCTATCCCTTGTGTCAGAAAAACACCCAAACTCTTGCTGGCTGAGTCCCCATCGTTATTTCCACGAGGATTTTCTTTCCCAGTGGATCCCCTGGTGTTGGGGGCAGCAGAGTTGGGCTCTCAGCACGGCTCTGCCAGCACCGCTCAGGTCCGTCTGGCAGGTTCTGTGTTTTACCGTGGAAACTGGCTAATTTGGGGAACTGCTGGGAGAGAGAGAGGAGCTCGAATTGGGGAAACGACAGAGCACCACAGCTCTCACCCTTAAAAATAGAAGTGGTGGGAGCAGGCGGCGTAACAGGCTGYGGAAGGTGGAGGCTAAACACGCGTTGTCGGCCGCCCTCCCAAAATGGGGCTGTGCCCCGTGACGGGGAGAGAGGGGGTTTGGGGGGGATGAGGCTCTCGGGGCCGTCAGCAGTTGGTGAGGTTTGTTCTGGCCCCGGTGGTGGCCCCTGAGCCCGGGTGGTGGTGCAGCCCCCGCGGGAGCRGCTGTGGCACCGCCGGCCCTTCCTCCACCTGCTGCAGCAAACCCRGGAGGAGGTGGCAGGGTGGCACTGCCATCACCCACGGGACAGGAGCCCCTGCGGGCTTCCTGTGCCAGGGACAAGCAGGGACTGCCGGTGGAGGCGTGGGCAGGAGCTGCTGCCTGCCGGGAGTTAGTTGTGAGGCTGCCTGGGGTACCAGCATCCCTCTCCCGTTCCCGGCTGCTCTGGCGCTCCCAGGATGTGTGCAGGGAGCAGGGGGTCCCTGTGTGTGTGCACAGAGATTGTCACGGTGCCCTGGCCCCGAGCAGGTCACTTGAGGGGACAACTGAAGGACAGGGAAGTGATGGCTTTGACCTCTCACCTTCCTGTCTCTGCCTTTGCCGCGGGCAGTTCCACTCCCTGCTGCTGAAACGGGACARGGAGAGCTGAGAAGGCTCGAAGGGAATGGTGAGGGGGGTGATCCCTTCCATGAGGGTCAAGCCCGGCCACCCGGAGGTGAGTGTGTCCCTCTGGGGGACATGGGGGATGTGGCAGAGCCCTGTCCCCGCGTGTGCCATGCTCCCTCCTCAGAGAGCTGGCGGTGCTGGAGGTTTCCAGCCCCTTGCTGTCCATGCTGTGA
>NW_026623375.1:849007-866516 GCF_030028575.1 Malurus melanocephalus | reverse complement strand
TCTAAATAAAATTGTCACAAATTTAACAGACCCCACTCGATAGCAGGGCTGGTGTGAAGGCCTTTGGTCACACTCTCTGTCGCTCTCTGTTGTCCCTGGGGGTGCATCAGCTYCATGGCACAGGCAGCAGACAGGTAACAGCTGCCCAGCACTGGTAATTAATCCTTTAACACATAACTTCTGAAAATGAACAGGGAATGCAGTTCTTGGGACTAAAGCGGGGAGAAAATGGCCCTTTTGTAGCTTTTTTTCTCTTTATATATATATATATATATATATATTTTAGTATCTTTAGCAAAGGCCTCCAGAGCCCCTCTGGTCTCTCCCCTGCCTCTCTGACGTGTGGCTGTCACTGGGGGATTCAGACAGGGCAAGCTTCCTTCCTCCTGTACTGCCAGTCTTGCTCTTACAGCAGCATAATTATATCTATAATATACCACATTTATAATTATATAATCACATAATCCTTAAGGAGCTTTGAATCAGGAGAGGAAGGACTACTGGAGCACACAGCAGTGCCTTGTTGGCTTCAGGAGTGAGCTGGGGACAGGGGCTTTGCTTTGACTGATGGAAAGCTGGAGTTTYCCTCTGCTCCATGGCTTCTGACAATCAGGATGTGAATCCAGAGCCACCTGTCCTGGTGGCAGATCTGGTGGCACCAGGCTGTGCTGGTCACACGGATGTGTTGTTGCAGGTGGTGCAGCAAGCTGGTAACTCTTCCATAAATCCGAATCTGCAGTGAATCCTGCAGAGAGAAGGAGTTTAATTGATTGCATTTGTCAAACCTCACAGTGGGCTCATCCTTACCGTGGACCAGTGGTTCTGCTGAGCTGRAGAGGACAGGGAGCTGTGCAGGGAGCTGGAGCCCATGGCTCAGCAGGGCAGGGATGCTCCACCTGGGCTGGAGCTTTGATACCAGCTGGGATCCCAGAGCTGCTCTACCCTGGCCTGGAGTCCAGGGAATAAAATGTGTTAAAAGAAAAATAGCTTTTATCTTTGCTCCTTGATCTCTGTGTCTTCATAGTGCTGAAGAATTCAGGAGAAAAACATTTTTGCATTGGTGCACTGCTTATGGTCTACCTGCATGTTTACTTTTTAACAAGTGGGTAATTGTAATTACTGAACTAAAACTCTTCAGTTTGGAGTTCAGGRTGTGCTGAAGTGCTGCAGGGGATGGGGCTGGTGCGTGCAGAGAGAACCCAGGGGSAGCTGGTGTTTCACACCTGGGGAGCAGAGCAGAGTCCCTGGAGACCAGTGAAATGTCAGAGTCTCTGTCACTGCCGAGTGGTCCCACTTTGGGCTGTTTCTGTTTGATCTGGTTGTGTCTGAAGCTCCTTGAGAGCGTGGCTGTGTGTTTAACCTTGCCAAGGCTGCCGAGCAGGAGCYTTCCATCTGGGAGAGAGGACTAATTACACATGATAGTGTCTCCAAGCAGGAAAAAATGAAAGATTAATTGCTTCTTGCAGCAGGGAATGAGGCTGTAGCTGGAACCGCTGGTGCTGCAGACTCAGGGCTGTGTTTGTGCTGCGCTGCTCTGCAGTCGTGGCAGGACTTTTGTTCCACATTAATGTCCTGTCTGCTCGGGGTCTGTCCCAGAGCTCCCAAAGGGAGAAGCAGTGAGGTGCTCCAGAGGGATTGGCAGCCAAAACCCCCCTCCCTGTCCTGCTCTGCTGTTCCTCATTCCCAGCTCTGGCTCTCCTGGCTCTCCTGCTGGCAGGAGGCAGAGCTGCTGTGCCCACTGGGCTGGAGAGTCTGACCCACAGCTAGTGTCCATCTGACCCACAGTGAGGTCTCCAGGACCCAGAGGCAGCCTCTGTAATGTATTCCGGTTGGCAAACCTAATTATAGCTRGAGCTATTAGTAGAATGCATAATTATTTAAATTGTAGACAAAATAATCATTAAAATGACCTTCTTTGCATGATCCTGTTAAAGGTCATCTAATCAGAATGTGTTAATAAATATCAGAGTTGCTCTGGGAAGGTAACAGGCCAGCGTAGCTACATTTCAATTTTACATGTAATTTGTCCCCCYTTTGCAGCCTGGGGAGAGGATTTTGGGAGGAATTCCTTCACAGGAAAGGCTCCAGGTTGTGCCCCCAGGCCTCTCTCGCCCAGGTGGTGCCTGAGAACCCCAATCCCTCCTCACCACCCCCATCCTCCTGCGCTGCCCTGGCRGTGCTTTGGCAAACCCTCGCAGCCTTCCCGCAACTTGCTGCTCGCTGTTGTCCTGCTAATTAACTTCTGCAGCCCTGGTGCTGTGCCATCTGCCCCTGGAGCGAGGGCACCTGCTCGCTGCTCCGCGGCAGCCGGTGACAGTTCCCGTGGGATGAAGATGTCTCTGCCTTCCTTGCTCCCTCCCTCTGGTGCCTGCCCGGCCCCAGAGCCCGGCTCTGTCTGCTGCCTGCCATTGGGAAGCTGTCCCCTCGCTGTCTCGGTGACCCCAGGGTGGATGCAGCCCCTGGATGAAGGAAAGGCTGGGGTGGGTGGTTGGGTCTGTGCCCCTCCCACGGCTCTGGATTCCAGGGTTGGGGCTGAGCTGGGTTTGCAGCCCTTTAGGAGGATGATGAGAAGGGTGGTGCTGCCTGTGCCCACTCCGGTGGCACCAGTGGTGGTCCTGCAGGAGGAGGTGGTTCCAGGGGTCTCTGTGCTGTTCCAGCGCCTGGAGGCTGCAGGGRAGGTGCCCCGGGAGCCCTGCTTTCCTGGAAGTGCAATAAAATGACTTTCAAGGCATGTGTGAGTTACCAAACATGTCTGAAGGATGCTGAGATGCAAACGCTGCTGTGGGAGAGCAGCTGAGCTTGGCTCTTTCCTGCTGCTGGGAAAGAGAGAGTGTTTTATTTGGTGTTGGCAGCAGCAGCCAGAGAAGAACAACTGTCATCCATATCCCTCTGCAGTTGTCTGACGAGAGGATGAGGTCTTTTGTCAATAAAAAGGTATTTACTTGCTGGGAGCTGCCGGGGGCAGGCTGTGTTTGACACGGGAGCAGCCCCAGTGCGGGGCCCGTGGCCGTGTCTGCCGCCGGTCCTTCCCCGGGCGATTCCTCCTCCTGCTGCCTCCTCCCGCTGCCTGCCCAGCCCCTGCCCCTCGGGCCCTGGGCCCTGGGAGCTTGTCTGGGGCTGGAATGCTGGAAACTACACAGAAACGGTTCTGCTGTCACTCACTGGAGTAGCAATGCCAAAGTGCCTTTACAGCGTGACGGGCTYGGGCAGGCTGCTGAGGAGCAGTGAGAGTGGCTGAAAAGATGCTCCAGAATTATGGAATCACAGGCTGGCTTCAGTTGGAAGGGACTTCAAAGGCCACCTAGTTCCACCTCCTGCTGGAGCCCCAGCCATGACCTGTTTTCCTCTGGTGTGTAGCCTCCTTTGGGTGCTGTCTCTGTGATTTATTGCGGCTCTCCTCATTGACACGAAGCCCCATCACTCTCATTTCCTCGTTCCTGGCCTTCCTTGCATGGTTTTTGCTGGGATTTGGAGCTGTGGCTCTCCAAAGGTGATTTCCCAGCCGTGGGGAGGTGCATCCCCAGGGTGGCAGCTCCCAGACAGCACTGGTCCCTGTCTCTGGTGGATGCCATGGTCTCTTCTTCATCTTCCCCTCTCCCACATCCTAATGTCTGTAAGAACAACTTGCAGGATGCCACCTGGAGCTGTCCCACTGCCACCCCTGACCCAGCCTCTTGCAATCCATTCTTTCCCTGAAAGACCAGTTCTGTCTGCTGGGAGTTCTTCCCTGCATACTGGGGGGATTTTCCATATGGGAAATGTGGGAATCAAATGTGAGGTTTGGGGTTTATGTCCCTGCCAGGGTTTGTTGAGTGCAGGCATTAAGCTGTGGCTGTCTTGTATTTGCTATTATGCTGTTTAAATCRCTATGAAATTCACTTTAAAATGGTCTCTTCACATGAGCTGTGCTAATTCTTCTTCAGCAGAGATAATTTAAAGCTTTCTTTGCAATGAGACGGGGAAAGCAGCAGCCTCTAATCTTCAAGCAAAGCTCTGTGTTCTGTCAAACGCAGAGAATGTCAGTGCAGAGGTTTCACACAGCCGTGGCCGTCCGTGTGGGTGCAGCTGCCCCTTCCCGAGGCTCTGCTGCAGGAGAGGTGGAGTTCCAGTGCTCTGGGAGATCGGTGGCAGGGACACCTTTCACTGTCCCAGGSTGCTCCAAGCCCTGTCCAGCCTGGCCTTGGACACTTCCAGGGATGGGCAGCCTCAGCTTCTCTGGGCACCCTGTGCCAGGGCCTCCTCACCCTCACAGGGAGGAATTTTTTCCCAACATTTACACAAGGAAACAGGAGAAACTTTAAATGCAGTCAGTCAGGGCTGGGGTGTTGCACCAGCTCGTTTCAGAACAGAATCCTGCTGTTGAGCTGGGCAGCAGGAGCCGGGTGGGTTCTGCCACCTCTGCTGGGTCGGTGCCTGCAGGGCACCAGCTCCAAGCCCAGCAGCTCCTCGCCTTCCCTGGCTCCCAGCCCGGCTCCCTGCTCAGGCTGGCGTCCCTCGGTGCAGAGGCTGCTGGCTCTGTGGCAGCACTGCCTGGGAAGGGCAGAGCCTYGCCGAGCACTGCTTCTCCTCATGGCATTTTCCAGTTCTGCTCCTGCCCCGTTCTTCTGGCTGGCTCAGYGCTGGTGGGGGAGGAGAAGAGCCTTTTCTTTTCTTGGCAAACTTCTTTTTAACCATTCTTGTTTTAAGTCTCAGCATCTGCATACGCAGTGTTCTCGTCAGTCCTGTCTCCGTGGTACAAAAATAGTCTCTTTGTACAGCGACTCCAGCCTCGCTCAGAAATGATACCCAGAATTGCCGGCTTCTGGCACTTTCYGAGGCGCTGGTCAAGGTGACACAAGCCCCTCTGAGCCACAGCTCTTCCTCTCCAGGCCTGGCTGCTCCATCACCCTCTGGGTGTGGGTCTCCCCGGGCAGGGGGTGGGAGCAGAAGGTGAGCCCCGCTCGGGGCAGGGGGTGCTGGTTGGGGGAGCCCAGCCCCATTTTGGCACTCTGCTTTGCCAGCTCCGGCTTCCCGAACTCTGGGCTCCAGTGGGAATTCAACATCCTTCRCATCAAGTGGGAATTGTCTCCTTTTGCATAAAGCTTGTGTTTTTTATGAATGACTGAAGCTCTCACTTGCCTAAACAGGAATATCTGTTTCTGGAAGGGAGCGCAGCARCGGAGCGCTCGGGGGCGATCCCTCCCGTGGTATGTGGCTTCTCCCAGAGCTGCCCCCGGGTCCCCCTGCCCTTGTCTCACTTTGTGGGGGCTGATCTGGGGGATGCAGAGCCTGGAGGCACTGCAGGATGCAGGACTGGGCAGCCAGAGACCTCCCATCTCCCAGGACAYTGGMARTGAATCGGGATCACAGCRYGGTTTGGGTTGGAACCTTCCAGACCATCTCTTGGCTGCCTGCCCTGAATTTCGTGGGGGGAATCTCCCTCATCTCCTGTTCTATCCTAAAATCCAGGCTGAGGTTTTTCTGCTCTCTGTCTCAGGAACACCAAAGGCTTTCAGACCTACAGGGTCGTTGACAGAACTGGCTGCTTGGGATGGCCAGAAGACATGCTGACTGTGATCCCTTGTCCCCTGCACCTTCCTGCACCATTGCTGCCACAGGAGCTGCCAGCTGCAGCCAGGCTAGCAGCTGTGTCTGGAAACAGTTTCCTTGGGGTAAAATGTGAGATATTTCCAGTCTCAGTGCCTTGGCTGAAGCCTGTACCTGATCCCTGGCCCTGCACAGACTGAGTTAAAGGAAGCTCTGTTGGTTTTCCCCATCCTGGGTGCCATYGGGGTTATCTGTGGTGCTGAGCAAGGAAGCAGAATGCTGGTGATTAATGCAGCTGGAAGTTCCAATGCAACAGTGCTGGGAAATTAATTTCAGGGGGATGGAATGTATTGGCAGCGATGTTACAGCTCGCTTCTGATTCCACTCTTTATTTATTTACTCCGCTCGCAGTGCCCTGAAAAGGTGTCTTTGCTAATGCCCGGGCAGCTTTCCAGGCCATTAAAAAGCTGCTCAGCTCAAATGATGGAGCCGGGAGCTGAGCCTCATCCCTAACCCTTAAACAATTAACCTGAGATGAAATCAAGCTGCTCCGTGCCGGAACCTTCCCCTCTCCTGCGCTGCTCCAGGGACTGTGGAGCACCAGCCTTGGCAGCCTCTTCTTCTCAGCCTCCTCTGCTCAGGCTCTCCTGAGCTCCCAGGATTGTCCTCTCTTGCATGGAAGATACAAAAAAATGCCAGTCCCCTGCTCTGCTGCAGTGCTTTGTGCCAGTGCTCAGTCCTATCTCCCTGCTCACAAGTTGTTTCTTCTGGAGGTTTCCACTGGCACAGGGTGCCCRGAGMAGCTGTGGATCCCTGGAARTGTCCAAGGCCAGGCTGGACWGGGCTTGGAGCAGCCTGGTYTAACAGAAGATGTCCCTGCCCAGGGCAGGGGTGGGACTGGAYGGTCTTTAAGGTCTCACCCAACCCAAACCATTTTGGGATKTTGTGATTTGGGTTTGTTTGGCTCTAACTCCTGCTGATCCTTGCTGGAGCCCGGGAGTTTGTCTGGTGCCTGCACAAGGGATAAAGGGATGAATTGGGCTCTGCTGAGTTTTCAGACTCTGCTGCTGGGCTAAAATCTGCCCTTGCTTTTAAGAAAGTTCAAAATATTAAAGTTTTCCCTAAGCAGCTTGAATCCCTGCAGCTTTGAGGGGAGTTTGAGGGGAGGACTGGCACCAGAGAACGGAGATGTTTCCTAGGCAGGTTTAATTTAGATGGAATCATGGGTGGTTTTTCCTGCTCTGCGTGGAAGTTGGGCAGTGTCCAGCCCTTCTGTTGGTTCGTACCTACCAATTTCACCTGGTGTGTTTTCCATGCTAAGACTGAGTTATTGAAAAACAATAAATCCCCAGCCAAGCCAGTGCATTGCTTTTTCATTGTTATGGCAACCATATAAAGAGAATAAAGCTGGATCCTGGTGATTGCTGGAAAAGGTCCCCACGAGTCYGTGGCAGTTGACTGAAGTCCATTAGCAGCACCTCCAGAGCCAGCTGGCACTTGGAATGGGAAGAGCAGGGGTGCCTTGCCAACATTTGATGCAAGTTTATAATCTTTGTCCTTTATTTTCCTCCCAGGATCCGCGGAGCAAACACAAATTTAAAATCCACACGTACTCCAGCCCCACCTTCTGTGACCACTGCGGGTCGTTGCTGTACGGGCTCATCCACCAGGGGATGAAATGTGACAGTAAGTGATGGCATGGTGGGGGGCTCAGGCACCCCAAGAGGCTGGTGTGGAGCTGCAGGGCTCTGGGTACCCGAGGGGCACCAGTGTGGGATGTCCCCGGGGCTGCTGCAGGGAGAGGGGAGGGAAAGGGGTTGGGATTGGGGGAGAACCTCCCTGCAAAACTCTGCAGCAGCATCCCCCCAAAACCCCTTTGTACAGCATCCCTAGTGCAGCAACATCCCTCCAAATCCCTTTGCACAGCATCCCCAGTGCAGCAGCATCCCTCCACATCCCTTTGTACAACATCCCCAGTGCAGCAGCATCCCCCCCACATCCCTTTTGGCAGCATCCCCACATCCCCCTGTGCAGCAGCATCCCCCAAACACCTTCTCCATTCGCACCCCCCCAGCAGCATCCCCGGTAGCGCCCTTGCAGCATCCGCCCTCCTCCACCCTGCCCGCAGCATCCTTGCAGCATCGCCCCGCCGCTCTGCAGCGCTGGCTCCGAGTGACACCCTGTGGCCGTGGCCATGCGGTGCCAGCGCGGGGATTGCTGCGCGGGGAGGAGAAAACGGGGGGTGGAAGCAGAGGGAGAGGATGGAATCGGTAATTTTCYAAGTTAATCCTGTGTGTTCCTATTTAAGGGGACTGGGACAGGCGCTGGCGGCGGGAGCAGCGAGCTTGGCTGCTCCTTGCTCAGGGATCGGGAAGCTTGGCTGCCGTGGGAACAGCATATTCCCTAGAACGTTGGGAATCTTGCCAAGGGGAAGTGAATTGCTTTAAAATGTAAACACATATATATGGATCTTTATATATAGAGAGAGAGATCTTTATACCTCTCTATATATGCAGATACCCAGGTAATTTTTAGTGCCCCTGTTTTGGCTCCYGGTGGATCCAGCTGAGCACCTGGGGGTGGTGGAGGAGAAGTTTAATGAGTCAGCAAACCCCAAGGAGTTTAGMAAGGCCTCGAAAGCTGGGGTTTCTCAGGCAGGACCCAGAGCTGCTGCCAGGGGGTCCCTGTGGGTCCCTGGGGTCCCAGGCTCTGTGGGATCTCCAGAAGGTCCATTTGCCGTGTGTTTATCCAGAATCCCTCACACCATCCCGCTTTCAGAGGAGGACAGGTTGTGCCCATGCCCTTCTCACGTACCCTGTCAGCAGTGCCAGGGTGCTGAGTGTCCCCTTGTGTCCCCTTGTGTCCCCTTGTGTCCCTCAGCCTGCATGATGAACGTGCACAAGCGCTGTGTGATGAACGTGCCCAGCCTGTGCGGGACGGACCACACGGAGCGCCGGGGCCGCATCTACATCCGAGCTGACATCGACAAGGACGTGCTCACCGTCGTAGGTACGTGTGTGACGGGGCTGTCTGGGGCTGCAGTGCCTGCTGTCAGTGCCCAGCAGCCCTGCAGGGCAGGACAAGGGTTGAGCTTTCTCCAGGCACTCTGCAGCCCTCGGGCAAAGCCTGGCTGCRGCTCTGGCAGCTCCATGTATTCATAGCACTTCCAGTCACAAATGCTTTTTGAATGATGTAAAATTCCAGCACCTGCAGGACCCTGGGAAGGGTGTGGTTTGTGGCAGGGAATGGGATTATCCCATCTCTAGAGGCTTTTTCCACCCGGATTTTGAGAAGATAATGATGTGTAAACACCCCACAAAACATTTAGCCACGTTCTCCCGAAGCCTCTTGTCCCCAGCAYGGGGACACCAGCCCAGGATGTGACTCTGGGGCTCGTGGAGCAGTGCCAGCGGGGTGGAGGCACGGATTGCTGTCGGTGGGCACAGCAGTGCCAGCCTGCGGGGTTTGTGTGGTGCAGCTGAGCTGTGCCGTGCTGGGAGGAGGTTCCTGCCCACGCCGGGTGACCGGGCAGCTCCGGGCACTGGGCTCTGCAGGGGCGGCCGAGCTGTCATGGATATTCCCAGCTGAGTCAAAGCCAGGGCTGTGAAGTGTGAATGCCCCCCTGTGCCCACGCTTCCACGGCTGGTGGCCCTGTGTGGGTCTGGCACCCCGGGCTGGGACAYCCAGGGCAACACYGGATCYTTCTCCACCATCCCACYGCCCTGGCTGGCTCTCCCCGCAGGMGTCTGGCTTCCCACATCCTGTCACAGAGCAGCCCTGACATCCCCAGAGTTAGTTTCTGTGGGATGGGGCTGGCTCTGTGGGATCCCGTGGTGCTCCTCGCCGCTCTGATGGGTGCTTATCCTCTGGGGAGAGCCATCAGGAGCAGTCTCAAAAAAAAAAAAATACCAAGTTGTTGAAAATGTTAATGAAAAATWGAAAAAAAGTTGTGGAGGATTTTATAATTTGGTTTTTATTTTATTTGTCCTTAAGGGAGAGCCTCAGTGGACCAGGCAGAACTATGTTTTCATCAGTCCTGCTTACCAGGTGTCTTCCTGAAGGTTGGACTTTGTGATCTTGGAGGTCTCTTCCAGCCTTAATGATCCTGTGGTTCCATCCAGCCTCCATCAGATGGGTGCAGAGCTCACCCTCCTGCCAGCACCACAGGCTCCCACTGCTCTGGAGGCAGGGGAGGAGCTCCCCTGGCCTCCTTCTGTGCAGCTGGATTCTCATTTCTTCAGCTGGCTTTGAAAGGCTGTTTTATTTCTGGCCCTTTATGGAGGTGTTGGTGAAAACGTGTCAGCTGTTGGCTTTTCCAGAAAGGAAGGGAAGCGTGCTGAGCTCTCCAGCTCTGCCTTGGAGCTGGCAGAGGAGTGGGAGTGCTTTGGGAGAGGAGAGCTGGGCCCTGGGGAGCCCAGATGGCCCCAAAGCAGAGTGGGCACCCAGCCCTTGGGAGATGGAGCCACCCAGTGCTGTGCTGGCACCGCTGAGGGACCACCTGCAATCCTGGGGACAGCTCTGGGTGCCTCACAGAGAGGGGGACATTGAGGGGCTGGAGCATGGCCAGGGAAGGGAATGGAGCTGGGGAAGGGTCTGGAGCTCCAGGAGCAGCTGAGAGAGCTGGGAACGGGGCTGAGCCTGGAACAAAGGGGGATCAGGGGGGACCTTGTGGCTCTGCACAACTCCCTGACAGGAGGGGACAGCCGGGGGGATCGGGCTGTGCTCCAGGGAACAGGGACAGGAGGAGAGGGAACGGCCTCAGGCTGGGCCAGGAGAGGTTTATGTTGGATACTGGGAGAATTCCTTCATGGAAATGCTGTCCAGCCCTGGCACAGCTGCTCAGGGCAGGGGTGGAGTCCCATCCCTGGAGAGATTTAACAGCCGTGTGGATGTGGCACTTGGGGACATGGGGCAGTGGTGGCCTTKGCAGTGCTGGAGCAATGGATCATCCAGGCACTGCTCATCCAGGCTGGCCTCAGAGGAATTTCCCAGCCGAGCCAATTGCTGCAGGACGTGCCCGTGTTGGGAGGCGGCGGGCGGGGGCACAGCCAGAACCAGAACCAGAACCAGAGCCTGAGCCTGAGCCTGAGCCAGAGCCTGAGCCTGAGCCTGAGCCTGAGCCTGAGCCTGAGCCTGAGCCTGAGCCTGAGCCAGGCTGCCTCGGAGCAGATGGCGGGTGGGAAATGCCCTTTCGGCGTTTTCTGCAGGATTGCCGGTGCGGGGCGGGCAGGGGTGGGTGGATTTCTGTCGGGGACGGGCTCAGGGTGGGGGAGCAGCCCCCGATCCGGGCAGGGCTGGGAGGCGGCGCTGCCCGAGGGGTGAGCCCCCCTTCAGTCCTGCTGCTCGGGGAACTGCTGGGGATCGGGGACATCCCTCTGGCTCACCAGCTGGGCGGACCCTTGCCCAGCATTTTGGGAGGCTTTCCCGTGGCCAAGAGCATCCCATCTGCGGGGTGTGAAGGTGCCCGGGGCGGGGAGGAGCGGGCAGGGCAGGGCCGGTGCCTGCAGGCGGCAGCACGGGCACGGACAACTGCTGTTGGATTTTCCTCTTCTTCGAGATGGCAAATTGTACAGGGAATTTGCCGTGTGCTCTTCAGCTCTGTGCTTTGCTTTGCTCTTACTCGGATTTTTTTTTTCTTTTCTTTGTAAACGTGATCTTTCCTTCCCGATGGAAAACACAGATTTTCATGGAATCATTGAATCCTGGAATGGTTTGGATTGGAAGGGACTTTAACACTCATCTCAGAAGCTCATGGGCAGGGGCACCTGCCTCTGTCTCTGTCCAGCCTGGTCTTGGACACTTCCAGGATCCAGGGGCAGCCACARCTTCTCTGGGCATCCTGTGCCAGGGCCTYCCCACCCTCACAGGGAAGAATTCCCAGGATTTGGGATGTGGGATGTGTCTCTGAGCCCCTGGTCTGGGAGGCAGATGTGCAGCAGGCGAGGCATCGCCTGGCTCATGTGGGACAGGAGCAAATGCACATTCACACTCCCTGTCCTGCTCTGGGCTTTGATCAAGTGTCTTATTAGTGGGAAAATTAGTGTGTAATCTATCAGGAAATCCCAGCACATTAACGTGGCATTGCTCAGTTCTGCTTCTGTAACAGMAAAGCTGCCCAATGCAGATTATGCTGAGCCTGTCGTATTAAGGGACATGAATATTCGAGTCTGGGAAATGGAGGGTTGGGAAGATGTGAAGGCTGYGAGTCCATTGAAGCTGTTGCTGCTCCAGGGTGGCTGCTGCATGGAGGGTGCATGGAGGATTCTGTGCATGGCTCCTCTCCAGAGCTGGCTCTTCCCACCTCGTTCYGTGTCCRCCGTGTGTCAGAGCATCCCACTGCRCCTTCGTGTCTCCTCTCAGGGGAGCGGTGGGTAAAGGGACAAGGTCTAAAAGGTTAAAAGGGATTAGGGGACAGAAGAACTGAAGGGTTTGTGCTGTGGGCAGTGGAGAACCCTCYGTGTCACCTTTGCCCAGGTGTGTGGGGCAGAGGGTGCCCTGTGCTCTGCCAAGGCTGTGTGACAGTGCCACCTGGGGTTCCCTCCTCTCCCTCAGGAATGGTGGCCAAGTGCTGATGTTCCCGGTGGTTCCTGCACTGCCAAGAGCCCCCCTTGGGCCCACGGTGCCAGCTGAGCCCCCCAGTGCTCCTGGCAGTGCCTGCGGGGACCGGAGCTTCCCTATTTACCCATCTGATGAGGGAAAACAGTGACCAAAACTGAAACAAATTATGCTGTGATTAGATAAACGAGCTGGAAGTGCGTTAATTAATAATCACCGGCCCAGGCAGATGCAGCCATAATGAGTCCTGTGCCTTTCCCATTGTATGAGCATGTGCAAATATATTCTTATCAGAGCGTTAATTAAGTGTTTTAACTCACAAGGGTGTTAATCTGAGTGCAGGGCGCTGGCTGGGATGGGRCTGCTCCTGGCTGGGGATTTTGGTGCTGTTGCAGGGAGGAAGAGGAGTGGTGCAGCTCAGCCCAAGAGCTTTTCCCTCTCCAAAATCCCATCCAGGAGCTGTGGAATCGAGGGTGCTGCTGGCAGAGCCGTGGAGAGGCAATGGGCTGGGATGAGGTGGTGGATCCTGTAGTGAGCCAGGCTTTGGAAGGGTTTTTCACAGGTCTATAGAATCCTGGAGTGGTTTATTTTMCAGACCATCCAGCYCTCACCGTGGRCAGGAACACCTTCCATTAGACYAKGKTRCTCCAAGCCCTTGAACCCTTCCAGGGATGTGACAGCCACAGTTTCTCTGGGCAWTCTGTGCCARTGCCTTTTCCTTTGGAAGGCAGTGGGAAGCAGAACTTCCTGCACTGAACACATCCATGGTCCTGTGTGCTCAGAGAGGAGGGGACAGGATGTGACAGCCCATGGGAACCRCCTGGAGAGCGGGGTAGGAGTGGGTTTGTTGTAGGCTTTTTTTTTTTAATTTCACGTCAAAGTGAACCCCCTGTGGCGTATTTAGGAAATAACTTTCTGGGGGTTTTTTTATCCAATGTGTATTAATCTTGCCTTTCYTTGAACACCTGGGGGCTGGAGAAAGGGCCTTGCCCTGCTCTCACAGCCACAGTGAGCTCCTGACCATGCCCTCTGTGGTCACTGAGTGCCCAGACAGCCCGTGTTCCTCCCTGCTTTGGGCATGTGGCAGACTGATGCTGCTTCCCACGTTTCCCATGGGGATGTGGGTGTCTCTTCCCAAGCCTGTTCCCGCAGTTACGGCTGCCTGAGTAATTCAGGGATGTTGTCTGAATCGTTATTGAGAAGCTATTGCAAATGTTGCAGAATAAATTATTGAAATGTCATTCACCCAGCTCTGCCTGCCCTGGCCCTGTGAGGCAGAGGGGTGACATCCCCTTCTCCTGGCAGTGGAGCAGCATCCCTGCTGCTGTGGGAATTGTGTGGAGGAGGAGAACACATTCCAGAGATGTCCAGAGATGTCCAGGATTTACCAACACCTTGTCCTGGCCATGGCCTGAGCCCACAGTGGCACCTCCTTGGCCAGACTTGGTAGCCAGAGTGATTTAGGACTTACTTTAAATGGGATCGTAATATTCTTACTCATCGCTGTTAATAATGATGTTACTACTTCTTAATGATGCACAAAACTGTCAGGATATGAGAGATGTGAAACTGTTTTACATCAAATTTAACTGTCAAATAAATGCTATMAACGTTGGCGAGGAGCATGTCTCCCCTGCCGTGAGGTATCGCTGCTGCRCCGCTCCAGGTTTTTATTTTTCCTTCACTTAATTGTTGATTTCTGCTTGAAAAGTCAGGAAGTTTCTTAAGGTCAAGCAGAAACATTTTGKTTTTTTTAAATGAATAGATAAAATTATTCCCATTAATGAAATTTTGAGGCCTGCACGCTGAGATAATAACATGAGGTAATCAAATCTCATGCTTCAGGGCATAAACTGATTAACTGCGAGGGCCAGGAACAACTTCTCCTGTTCCTTAAAGAAGCGAAGGGYGGCCTGATAAACAACAGAGGGTTGTTCATTAGCCTCCAGAGGATGCTGTGGTGCCTGTTGGGACAGTGGAACACAGAGCAGAGTGGGAGCTGATTCTGTGTGACATCATTTTATGTCTCCTCCCAGCGAGGGGACACCAGCCCATGTGAGACCTCAGAACCACATTCTGCTGCTCACATGGGGATTCCTCGAGTGCTGCTGCTGACCCTGGAGCAGTGAAGGGGGAGGGCACCAACGAGGACTGTACCCACTGCCCTGCCCTGGTGCTGCTGCTCAGTGCCCAGTCCTGGCACTGGCAGTGAGCTGTCCCCACTTCCCCGAGGCTCCCACAGCTCCCTGTGCTGCAGGTGGGCACTGAAAACATTTCCATCATCATTTAAAGCCAGGAAAGTGACAAAAAGGCTCCAGGGGAGTGTGTGCACAGGCCCCAGTCCAACAGAGCACTGGGAGCACCGTTCCCTGTGCTGTGGCAGCAYCAGGGTCACACAAGGAGCCCCAAGGTGGTGGCACTGGCTGGGCTTTAAGATTCCTCCCACCCCAAACTATTCGAGGCTTCAATGATTCCATGACAGCATCCCTGGCGAGCTCCCCTGTGCCACTGTCGGGGATGAAGTCATTYCTTCCCTGTGCCAGAGGGGCAGGAGGTGGCGGGGCTGCTGCAGCTGCCTCCTCCCCTGGGTGTGAGGAGCACAGAGCTGCAGGATGGAGGGGGCAGMGGCGCTTCCCGGCAGGCTCACACCTCTCCCTGTCTCACGAGCTGCTGGCAGGGCTGTCACGTTTGATAAATGAGCTCGTTTATAAATGCAGAGTTGAATTTTGGCTACGAGTTTGATTCCGTGGAGCTGGAAATTGGGCAGCGCTTCGGGAGCGCAGCGATAGATGGCAGATTTTGGGGCATTGATTTGCTTTTCAAAACTCCCGAGTTCCCAGCCTCATCAGAAATTCCTCACTGGTGAGTTGGGAACTGGGCAATTGGTTTTACTCTTCTGACTCTGGAAGTGCCTTTTGACATCCTGTAGTGCTGCATGTGCACCTGGAGTCATTTCCTCCTCCTGGAATTGAGGGGTGAAGCTGAACCCCCCCTTGAGCCCCACAGCGGAGCTGTTGGTGGGATCTGCTGGGGTTTCAGGCTGTTCCCGACCTGACAGGACCTCTGTGCCTGATCCCTGGGCTTCGTGTCCACCTGGGGATGGGGCTCTGCTCTGGGCTGCCTTGCAAACAGCTTTTCCCCAGGTTATGGCTCGGCTCCATCCTGACCCACCGGACTTCCCATCTCTGACATCTATGCTCAGGCTGGGGGGAAGATAAGATCCTTCTCCTGGCAGAGAGGCCCTTCTGGACTTAATCTGGCTGAAGAGACTCRGCTCAGCCTGGCTGTATTTAATTTGTCCAAGCTGCAATCCAATTACAAGCAGCTGAGTCACTCGGCTTCGCTCTTCCCGCTCTGCTCCTGCTTCCCGGAGGAGCTGCTCCGGCCCCTGGAGCCGGGGTGGTGCTGCCAAGCGGGCAAGTGGTGGTGTCCTGTGGGCAAATGATGGTCCCTGTGGGTGTCCTGGAGTCCCCCAGCTCAGCCCCAGGGGCCCCAGCCGTGCTGGATCCTTTGGGTCCCTGCTCCACCCTGTCGCCGTTTCCACTCCTCGAGGAAAGCTCCATCCCCAGGCCCCYACAAATCAGTGCAATTCTGCTTCCCAAGGGGCAAGGGGAAACAAATCAGCTTAAACTGCTTAAAACTGAGAGCAAACAACAAATCATCCTGTCAGAAAGTAAAAATAATCTCCTGAGTCGACCCTGCAGCCTCCCCCATCCACGAGAGCTGCGTTTGCTYGGCGTTAATTATGTCGTTCCTCATGTAATGCCCATGTCTGCACAGATCCAGTTTAATTCTGCTTTTAATCACTATTTTCACACTTACTCTTGGCACGCAGGGAAGTTGTCAGTTGTTGGGTATTTTTATAGCTGGAATACTGAATTTAATCCTTTTTCTCTTCTCCAGTAAGAGATGCTAAAAACCTAGTTCCTATGGACCCTAATGGCTTGTCAGATCCCTACGTGAAGCTTAAACTAATCCCTGACCCCAAAAACGAAAGCAAACAGAAGACCAAAACTATCAAGTGCTCCCTGAATCCTGAGTGGAATGAGACATTTAAATTGTAAGTACAAGGAAAATGTTTAAATTTGTAAAGTGAATTTTCTCCCCACCAAGAATTAATGTGACATTATTTGCTCTGATTTAATTATTCAGAGGCATTGATCTGATTCAAGTGAGAAATGATTCTYTTTGTTCTGTAAGTGACACAGARGCACTCAAACCTCTGCCYTGACCCTGCTCAAAGCTTGAGTGTGTCAGGGCAGGAAATCCATGCTCTCTGTGTGAATYGGATGTGCCTGGGAAATTAAAAATYGGAGACCTCAAGGGGCACTGAGGATCATCCCTTCACYTCCCTCCGTGTTCTTGTGGAGCATGGGGTCCCACGGTGATGTGGYTATGGCTACCAGGGTGAAACCATCCCTTTTCTTTTCCTCTCTTGCAGCCAGCTGAAAGAGGCAGACAAAGACAGGAGGTTGTCTGTGGAGATCTGGGACTGGGATCTGACCAGCAGGAATGATTTCATGGGCTCCTTGTCCTTCGGGATCTCGGAGCTGCAGAAGTCGGGAGTGGATGGATGGTGAGCTGGGGTTGTTTTACAGACATYGAGGGCACAGAGCAGCCCAGGGGGTTTGTAGGTGGTGGCAGGTGTGGCAGCCCCCAGACCTTGCCAGCTCCCTTCTGCCACTGCCCACCTGTCCCAGCCGTGTGGAAGGTGCTGCTGCAGCTCTGGGGCTGGTGAGGGTCACTGGTGTCACATCTCCGGAGTGCCAGGGCAGTGTCCGAGTGCCCAGCATGGCCTGGCTTAGTCTGACCTCTCCATGTCCTCAGGCTGGGGGTCTTGGGGAGCTTTTCCTTTCCCGGGGCACACACAGTACCCTGGGCTGCTCTGCTTGAGGGACTGGGGCTCCCACAGGCTCTCATTGCGGGGGGTTTGGGGAGGAGCATCTGCCAAACAGGCCTTTCCAGCATTTTCTGCTTGGATTCTCTCAGTTTCTGACCTAAAGAGATGCCGTGGCTTCCTCAGGCGAGTGGGAGAGCAGGGCAGTGAGGGATCCCTGTGAGCTGTGGCTCCTGCTGGAGCTGAGGGCTGGGGAGGGCACTGCTCAGGGCAAGGAGAAGCTGTAGTGTGTGAGATCACAGCCACTCCTGAGCACGGAGCCACGGCCCCAGCGGGTCTGGAACACCCCTGCGTGGGGCTCTGCATTGCCATTCCATCTCCCCCAGCAGGACACACGCTGCTTTATTTCCCTGTTGTTCCCACAGGCACTGGTGCCTGAGAGCTGTTACCTGTCCATGGCGAGTGCAATAATTGAAAACAGATATTAAATGTCTTTTGGAAACCAAACCCTGCATGTAATTAGGCTGCATTCACAAGCTGAWTGAATACCCCAGGCTGGTTTTTCTGCCATGGAAGGTGAACATGTCTCCC
>NW_026623375.1:846539-848463 GCF_030028575.1 Malurus melanocephalus | reverse complement strand
CTCCTCTGGAAAGCAGCGGGAAGCTGTCACCTCCCCCCGAATTCCCAGTCACCTGTAAGGATGCGTGTGTGCCAGGCGCTGCCATCTCTCAATGCAACCCGAAGCCCGAGCGTTTTCCAGCCTTTTAAAAGTCATGTAAGTGAAGATCTAAGTAACTTTCCTTGTCACAGTGCTGGCTGGAGTAAACTGAAGGAGAAGGAGCTCTGATCTATATTTCATATTTAAACAAGTGCAGTTAACAGAGAAAACAAGCTCAAAGGCAGCGCCTGTGCCTGTGTTGTGCAGAGAGGGGWTCCTGGAGCAGCCTYTGGGATCACAYCTGGCCAAAATCCAYCCTGGACYRGAGCCTSYRCTKCCAGAGCCAGGCTGTGCCCCCACAGGGTGACACCCCAGGGATCTGAGTGGCATTTCCATGATGTCTGATCATTGCTGCTTAAGCTTTTCTCCTCCTTTGGAGGAGCRTTCTGTCTGTGTGCTCTGGGTTGACAGCACCAGCCTGGCACTGGCACATTCCTTGTGCTGTCCTCGTGGGGCAGCTGATGGAGCAGGGTTTGCCCACACCTGTGCCCTTGGTTGTCACAAGAAACACGGGTTTGTCTGTGGGGTTTGGGCTCAGGATGGGTTTGGAAGTGACCCCAGAGCTCTGTGTGCCCCCCACAGCCGGCAGTGGATGTGCTCCCCGGGCGCAGAGAGGGATCCAGAAACATCCCTCCATCCTCTGAGGGCCTGGGGCTTGCTGAGGGGGTGGTTTGGGTCTCCTGACCTTGGGGAAGGGTCCCTGGGGTGCTGGCACAGCAGATGCAGGGCTCCTTCGTCCCTACAGCCCCACCTGCCACCCTGACCCCGCTGTGTCCCTGTCCCTCCAGGTTCAAGCTGCTCAGCCAGGAGGAGGGCGAGTATTTCAACGTCCCGGTGCCTCCTGAGGGAGAAGAAGGAAACGAGGAGCTGAGGCAGAAATTTGAGGTGAATTGATTTTTCTTGGGCTCGGGGGTTTTCCTCAGTGCCATGCCCTCAGTGAGGGACTTCCCCTGCCAGCTCTTTTCCTGGGAACATGGAGCAGGGTCCAGCTCCCCAGAGAAGCTCCAAGGAGRAATGTCTATTTACTACTTAATAAGCCATGGAAGTTCTTGCTGAATGATTGACCCAGACATTGCTGAATTAGCAGATCTTTGCCATTTTTCAGCGTAGCTGAAATCTCCACAGAACCCTGGGAATGAGTGTGGTACATCTGGAGACTCGCACGCAATGAGCCATACAGAAATAAAAGAGTTGCCCTTATGGTTCTCAGCGTGAACTCTGTAATTGTAGCAGTGATTGGAGAGTTAGTTCCTGTTCTCCTTTCTTTTTATCTTATTTATATACAATTTTGCTGAATATCCAAGGAAAGACAGTTCTAATAAAACGGTTGGCTACAACCAGTGTTTTTTGGCTTTGCAAAGAACTAACAACTGGTTTTCATTGCATTTCATGATGTCCCAGTGTTGTTAAAATGGTCTGGGAAGTCAGATGAGGAGTTGTCTACAGAAAACACTTTGTGCAGAGGTGGTGTGTGAAAACCCCAGAGTCCATTCCTTAGGTTTTTCAGTGCAGGGGCTTTTCAGCTGCTCAGAGGTGCTGCAGGTGACCTTGAGTGGGGAATTCTGCAGCCTGGAGAACCTTGTGAGAACCAATTAGCAGCAGCAAAGGCTTGAGATTCCCCGTGAGGTGCTATCTGGAGGGGCTGCCAGCAGCCGCCAAATTGAACCGCCGGGATCGGGTTAATGGAATTTCATGCTAGGCTGAGCTCAGCACAGGCCTCACACTGCCACAGATTTCTATAAATTAAAAGGGAATAAATTGTGAGAGAGCTTTTACGGGAGGAGGAGCAGCACATCAGAGCCCCTGGCTTGGGGAGGAGGATGGGGTCTGGTGTTTAAAAACGGGG
>NW_026623375.1:815220-846046 GCF_030028575.1 Malurus melanocephalus | reverse complement strand
CTGTTTGGGGGGCTGTCTGTTCTGGACTGATCCAAATGGATTTGTGGCTTCCCATATTCAGCCTGAGCCAGCACAGGGCTGCGATTCCTTCTGGCACCAGACACAATCACAGAATATCTCAAATGGAAGGGACCCATAAGGGCAGTAATGCATGTGGAGCTGGATGAAAAGTCCCATGATTTACCTTAACAGATTTACATTCACCTCTCCTTTTCTGGTGCAACAAGAGACAAAAGCTTTTCTTTTTGCCCAAAACAATCTTATTTAGGCCTCTTTCCCATGCTTTTGTGCCCTGGACATGGTGTAGGGCAGTGTKGCAGGCTGCTGTGTCCTGCTGGCACAGAAAGAGGGGTGACCACGGGCAGAGGTGATTCCCAGTTGCTCTGGCAGGGGTTAACTGGGGACCAGCTGAGCAGTGCCCGGGCTGGTGACTCCTGCAGTGCCTCTCTTGGTGCTGTCCCTGTCACGGTGATGGAAAAGGCTCAGGGTGGCTTCTGAGCTGGGAAAGAGCAGTTGAGGTGTGGTTTCAGGAGGACACACGCGTTTACAATGCCCGTTCTCCCTGCTGCTCTCAGTGATGTTTTCTCTTCCTCCCCGCCCTGTCTCCACCTTTGCAGAGAGCCAAGATCGGAGCCGGGTCCAAGGCTGCGGATGAGAAGACAAGAAATGCCATTTCCAAATTCGACAACAACGGCAGCCGGGATCGGATGAAGCTTTCGGATTTCAACTTCCTGATGGTGCTGGGAAAAGGAAGCTTTGGGAAGGTGAGGTACCAAGTGAGCTGAGGCTGTATATGGATTGGACACATTTCTTGTGGCTGCTCCAGTGTGACCTGTCCTTGCTGTGACTGGGAGCACTGGTGTCACAGCAGGGAACACCAGAGACATCTAATGAGACCATCACAAAATCCATCCTTTTGGGAAGTGGGGCATGAGTTGTGTCTTTAAAGCTCTCTTTTATTTGCTCAGGTTTTTTTTTTTTTTCTTCTTTAATAATTGCAAATATATGGGAACATTTTAATTAACTTCCCAGACCAGTTGTGAGCGGTAACAGAATTTCATTCTTCTGGTAATTATGTGACTTGGAGCCTTCCTTTTTTTCTTGGGCTCTTGCCAACTCTCATGATTTCCATTCGGGATCCCAGTGCTCCAGGGGCTGCTGGGGCTCTGCAGGAGGTGGGTGCAGTGTTTGCTGGTGTGATGGCTGGCCTAACCCTGCTCTCATTAGTGAATTGCCTTAATTGCAGGGAGTATTGCTGTGCCTGCAGGCCCATTCCTTGGGCAGGCAATGAGGAGGGTGTGCAGGGATGCTCCCCAGCCTTCTGCTGGCATTGGAGCTTTGGGAGGTCCCAGCTTCTCTACAGGTGTTTGCTTTGCTTCCAGAGATAGCTCAGAGATCCATGGAAACATTTGTGATAGACAGGGAATGGGGAGGTGCTGATGAGAAAGGGAATGAGGAGGCGCTGCTGGTCCCCAGCACAGGGAACATCAGCCCTGGAACTCAGTGTTGTACCCCTTTGCTGTGGATTGGCATCCCAGCGAGCAGGAAAGCCCCGTGCCTCATGCCCGTGCTGCTCTCACACMGAAATGTCCCCTGTTCCCTCCCTCCCTGCTCCTCATCCCTTTCAAACCCTGTGCCTGGCATCTGGAGACTCTGTGGTTGTGCCGTGTCCCCCGCCGCCTTCATCCCTTAAATTTGAGAAACATTAGCAAACTCCTCGGTCGGCTCTGGCTTATATAAGGGAATGTGTGACAGAAACTGTTCCCTGGAACAGAATGTTATAAATATGCTAATTAGCGCTAATTAAAACAGCACGTTGGTTTCTCCGGGTGGATGCAGCCTCACCCTCACGTGTGCCTGCACTTCCCCAGGCATCCCTGCTGCCCCGGCATCCTGGCACGGGGACACCCAGGTGGYACGGCCTTGTACCCGCTTCCTGTGCACCCACAGAGGTGCCAGCTGCTCGGAAGGAGCAGGGAGAGCAGCCTGGCTCCCCACAGCTCCCCAGCCCTTGGTGTGCCCAGCAGCTGCTTGTGTCCACAGCATTGCCATCCGTCTCCAAGGCTGGCACCGCGTCCTTCCCTCCCCAGGGCTGGCACCTGCTCCTGTGCCTGGCTGCCTGCTGCCAGCCTCCCTCCTTCCAGTCCCTGCTGGCTGGCTGGGAGATCTCTTGGACTGCAATCACACTGTTTTAGTGAGCCTCTGTCTGTCTCTATTAACCCTTTGGCATCAGGACCTCAGATTTACTGCTCACTCTTTTCCTCTCTCCACACTCGGCTGTCCGGGGTCAGGAGTACAAACACATTGTCCTCGGTGGAGTTTGACAAACTTCCTTTCTCTGTGTTCAGAATATCTCCAGTTCTTAAGCTGGAGCATTCCCAAACAAATACTCTATATTACAAGAATAAATCAAGTTAAATATCAGCTCTTTTTTCTGCACCAATAAAAAGTTAAAAAAGATGCAATCTGCTTCCCAGCGAGTGCGCTGGCAGATGGAGGTCCCCCGAGCCAAGCAGCAGGGTTTAGGGGGTGGAAAATGGATCTGGTTTGGAAAATAAGGGTTTGGGAGCACGTAGTCCTGGCTCAACATGTTCAGCCCCGGGATAGAGGTGCCCCTGGTGCTCCAGGGTCTTGGTGGCCTCTCTGGGACTGTGCAAGGTGGCAGCTCCGCGGGGCTGGCACGGGCAGAGAGAYGCTCCTGTGGAGGGAGGCAGCGCTTGGCACAGCCCACCCTGGGTTTGCTTTGCTGTATTATAAATAGAGGAAACTGAAATTAGGTGGCTTGCTCATATTTTTGCAGCTAATCAATCTGTCGTGCTCTCGAGCTGTCAGGCTTTTCGGGGGTTTGTGTTGTTTTGCTGGGCAGGGTGGAGCCTTTGGCCGCTGCACTTGTGGATTCCAATGCAGTGATAACCTTCAAGCTGTGCAAYGCTCTGCTCTCCTCTCTGTGAAACGGGCCAGGAGGGCAGGGCAGGGGCCAGGCTGGGTCCCTCTGTTACCCACACACACCCTGGGCTCTGGACTGTGCTGGGGATTTCTTCTGTTTGGGTCTTTGGTCATTGAACACCTTCAAACATCAGGACATCAGGAAGAATTTCTTCCAGGCAAGGGAGGTCAGGCAGGAGCTGCCCAGGGAGGGGTGGAGTCCCCATCCCTGAAGGTGTCCAGGGAACAACTGGATCCAGGGAACGACTGGACATGGCACTCAGTGCTCTGGGTTGGGGACAAGGTGGGGAGCAGGCGCAGCTTGGACTCAGTGATCTTGGAGGTCTTTTCCAACCTTGGGGATTCTGGGATTCTGTGATTCAGGAGAGGGGAATACAACACAAATGTACCTCAGGAATGCAATAGTGTTGGTTTCCAGCCTGCCCCTCTGGGCTACCCTTCACACCCTGCCATTCCCTGATTCTCAGCAGCTGGAAAGTCCTTTTGCCTTTCACATGTCAGGGAGCAGGGCTGGCTCAGCTGTGCTCGGGGTTGCCGTGGCACTGGGRAGCTGCTTCATGAACCATTCACAGCCATGGATGGCCTCGAGCAGTTTTTTGCATTTGCGGTGGTACCCCAGCCAAGCTCTGCCTCGCACTGCAGAGGGGTTGGGAGCCAYGTCCCCAGCGAGGTCCCTTCGGGGCAGAAGCAGATGCCAGGCTCAGAGGCTCCCTGCTTTAGTTCACTTTTTCTGAAAGGGTTGTGGATGGCAAGGCAGGGCTGTGTATGACCGATATCATATATAATGCTCTTACACTCAGGTAACGGGTTTATTTTTCCCTCAAAATATGTTCCTGGAGTTGGTTACTTCTTCTTTTCCACCAGTTTTGAGCAGCCAAAGCTCTTCTGCTTTTATCACCTAAAAATTAGCTCTCGTTTTAGCACCTGCGYGTGGTGCCTTGTAAAGCTCAACTTGTGTAAAATGGTGATAAATGGAGGCAATGAACCAAAACAGTTCAGTTTGGGCAAAGCCACAGGGGAGGGCAGAGGTGCAGACGCTGCCTGAGGCACAGGGAATGGCTTGGGTAGGAAGGGACCTTAAAGATCAGCCAGTACCAGGACACTTTCCCCTATCCCAGGGTACTCCAAGCCCTGTCCAGCCTGGCCTCGGACATTTCCAGGGATGGGGCAGCCATGGCTGTGCCTTTCTGGGTTCCATCCCAGCAGCACAACGAGCTGCTCTGGGTTCCCCATGTGAATAAACCCCATCCCCAAGTCCCTGACACACGCTCAGCCCAGGGCTCAGCCCTGCCGCAGGATGAGCCGGYGTGTGGCCACTGCAGTCCCAGCCCRGTGATGGAAAYGGGAATGTCAGCGCTGTMTCCAGAGCACTGAGGAGCCCCGGTGCCRTTCCCAGCTAATCCTGACAAGCAGCTTGTCAAGGACAGCCGGGCTCCCCCGGGCTGTGGCCAAGCACTGCTCACAAAGTGCTGTTCCCTGTTCTCAGGGATTTGCACTCACAGACCTCGCTTCTCAGGCTGTGTCCCTGTCTCATTGTCCCCTCTCCTCGGGCTGTGTCACAGAATGCACTCACAGMATCACTGAGGCTGGAAAAGCCCTGTGARACCAYCGAGTCCCACCCCAGCACTGCCACCGTTAACTGCTGTCCCCAAGTGCCRCAYCTACACATCTGTTATGTCCCTCCAGGGGTGGGGTCTCCCCTGCTTCCCCGGGCAGCCTGTGGAACACAAGAGGGTTAATTCTGCTCTCCTTGGTGTCTCTAAAGTCACCCTGAGACCACTCATGCATCCTCTGCCCGTCTGCCCCAGCCCGAAGCACATTTCAGTTCCACCCTATCGATGTTGACTTCACATAATTTATTTCCAAAACCTCCGAGCTGCCGTTCCTGATGTGACTGGAGGATTTCTGCCGACTCCTTCAAATGAAAAGCAATTCGTTTCCACCCAGCGCTCCAATCTAAGCTGATGAGAGAGCGTGAGAGGGGWGATGGAAGCAAAGTGGGGTTTCAGAGTCGGTTTATTTGCCAGCAGCCCAAGGAGCAGCTTAGGCTGATGTAGCGTGGTGGGTTGGGCAGGGGACCCTTGCTGGGCTGGTGGGATTAACCCGAGGGATTTGCACCAGCAGAAGCAGTGAATCCTATTTACTGCAATAAATAAACCCGCAGATGGGTGGGACTGGTTGGAAATGGGAGGTTGGGTGGGTTCTTCTGGCTGAGAGGGGCCTTGGCTGGGTGATGAAGCAGCACGTGGTGGGGTTTGCTCGCTGTTGGAGAGGGAGGGGGTGAGGCAGAGAAAATCACCACGGGTTTTTCTTACTATTCACTATAGACTAACTCTTTCCCACTTCAAATRTTTACCAGCTTGTAATTAGATGGATTCTGTGTTCAGCCTCTTGACACCCCCCTGATGCTGGTGATGCTCTGAGAGTGCCAAGACAGGCCCTGACTCAGGGGTGAGGGGTGCTGGAGGGTGAGCTGGGCTCAGATATCATCAAATACTTGGGCTGTGCTCCTCGAGGCAAGGAGGCAGTGAGGGAGGAGATGTGTTACTCTTTAGATTTGGTTTYCCTAAATGCTTTTGGGAATCCCCCTGGCAGCTTTGTGCAGTTTGGCCCCTGCAGCTTTTCTCAGGGCACTGAGGGGAGCCTTGGGATAACGAGCCATTAGCTGTAACTATTTCAGCTCAGGGCATTGTAAATCCACGTTTGCCCTGATCCCACACGTGTCCTCTCCCTCGGGCAGGTGATGCTGGCGGAGAGGAAGGGCACGGACGAGCTCTACGCTGTGAAGATCCTGAAGAAGGACGTYGTTATCCAGGACGATGACGTGGAGTGCACCATGGTGGAAAAGCGTGTCCTGGCTCTCTCTGGGAAGCCTCCCTTCCTGACCCAGCTCCACTCCTGCTTCCAGACCATGGTAAGAGCTGCTGCCACAGCTTGTCCCCACCCAGGGCTTGGGCACTGAGCACTGGGAGCCTGACACTTTGCACAATGGATTGGAATCGTGTCCAAGGCTGGGTTGGATGGGCCTGGRATAGTGGAAGRTGTCCCTGCTCATGACAGGGGGTGGCACTGGATRAGTTTTRAGGTCCATTCCAGCCCAAACCATTCCAGGATTCTGTGTTCTCTGTACATCRCTGTGCTTGCCAAAGCGATTGTGTATTCTCTGCCTTGGCAGCCTCACACCTTCTCCAGTTCACTGGCAAAAGYGCCTCCAGGACCAAAATGTGGGGGTGTGACATGAAAATGTGATGTGCACTAGCTGCACCCTGAGATGTGCTCATCAGGGGGCTGTTGGTGGCATCAGAGGTGATTTCCCAGCCCCTCAGGTGCCCCCAGCCCACAGCATCCCTTATGGTTCCATAGCAAAGTGCTGCTCTTTTCCCCAGGACTCATTCCTCCGATCAAAGCCCTGAGCAAAGGGAGRAACCTAATCCAAACTGCAGGAAATCCAGTTTTCCATGGGTGTGGGATTGGGTTTGTGCGATTCAGGAGTGGAGAGGGGGACAGGGGACCTTTAATGTGGTCCCTGCCCTGCCCTGGAGCAGCCTGTGAATGAGAATGTCCAGGTGCCCGTCAGTGGKAGCTGGCAGAGGGAATCAGCAGAGTCCTTTAGAACGATGACAATACTTTCCAGGAGGATTACATTTTAATATTATCCCAGAAATTTCATTTACCAAACACATTGAGTGTATTTAAAGCCTGCGGCCCGGCTTTGCAGCACAGCAATCAGAATGTGGCAGGAGCAGCTATTTCACACAGCATCTCCCTGGCATCTGAAGTGAGTCAGCGCGAGATTATTCCTGGCAGACCTATAGTAGCTTAATAGTAATCGTATTTGTAATGTAATCAAAATGTATAGCAGGGTGTATTATCAAACGCTGGCACAAAGCACTTTGATTTCTGGGAGCGCAGTCCAGAGCACAATTCTCCACCGGGGCTGTTGGCTCAGCGGCTTCGGGAGASAGAAAAGCCCTAAATCTGCGTTTTAAAGAAAAAGGGAAGATGAGCAAGGAGAGAGCTCCTGCCTGGGGCTGGAGGGTGTGAGGTGCCTGTCCTGGGGGATCGGAGGTGCTCTGAAAGGTGCCAGGTCAGAGCCTGGGCTCTGGGAGAGGGGTGAGCTGGGGGTCCCTGGGTGTCCCCAGGTGAGCCGTGCCTTTGCTGTGACCTCTGGTTGACAGCAGTGAAGGGCACAGCCCCCCTGAGATGATAAATCACAGAATGTGGAATGGATTGGGTTAGAAGGGACCCTGAAGATCATCCAYGGGCAGGRWCASCTTCCACTATCCCAKSKTGCTCCAAGCCCTGTTCAGCCTGGCCTTGGACACTCCCAGGGATCCAGGGGCAGCCACAGCTTCTCTGGGCACCCTGTGCCAGGGCCTCCCCACCCTCCCAGGGAAGGATTTCTCCCCAGTATCTAACAAGGGGCAGACGGGAGCATGGCTGCTGTCCTGGCTCTGCTCAGATGGACCGGGCAGGGGATGGAGCATTTTGTTAGAAGGGCACTGACAGCAGCCCCAGCAGTGTCACCTTGGCTGCCCAGGGCAGCAGGGATGTCACCAGCTCCCTGCCAGGCTCCGCAGGGGGGTTCCATCTCCGTGCTGTGCTGCTGCTCAGCGAGTTTGGATGCTCCAGCCTTGGACAGACGCCGTCCTTGCTGCCACCGGCAGGAGCCAGGCCAGCGTTCCGTGCCCGTCCCTGCCTGCAGCCTGTGGGCAGCCCAGCCATCTGCCTGCTTTAGTCATGGCTTTTCTTTCCCCCAAGCACCAGCGTTCCCTTCCCCACCCAAATGAGGAAAGCTCAGCTCCTGCTTTTAGAGCTCAGCTGGCTGTTTCAAGAGCCCGTCTTTTTAATATTCTTCCTCCTTGAAGCAGATCGATATATTTAGGAAGCAGCTGCAGCCGAGCCCGGCGCTGCTCTGCTCTCCCGTGGCTGTCACGGGCTGGCTGCCGTGGCGGTGGCTGCTCAAGGTGACATTGCTGCACGTGTCTCCCCGCGGGGCTGGCCGGACGCCTGCCAGGGCTGTCCTTTGCACGGGGGGTGCTCCCCAATCCCCAGCAACACAAATTGTCCCTTTTATCCCATCAGTGCTGTGTGTTTGACACAGCCCCATTGCCCTCGTGCTGCTGTATTCGGTTCCTCTGGGGCTGCCCCATAGCTGGGGGGCTGTGCTGGGGGGCAGGAGCTGCAGACCCCAATTCCTCTGGCTGGGGAGTGCCCTGTGGGTGCTGAACCCCAGCTCCTCACAGCCCTGGGTATGGCAATGCTCCCTTTGCTCTCCTGTGGGCTCCCTGTCCTTCCTGGCTGAAAAGCAGGGCAAGGCTTATTTAAGGAGGAAATGAGCAATGGGAAATATTTTATTATGTAATGCTGCCAACCTACTGCTCCCACGGTGCTCCAGCCTCTGTGTCCTTCCTTCAGGGGTGGGATGGGGCAGCCCGGGGCTGTCCTTGGGCTCCCATGTCGCTGCAGGCCCTGCCCCAAAGTCCCTCTCCAGCTCTCCTGGAGCCCCTTTAGGCACTGGAAGGGGTTCTGAGGTCTCCCAGGAGCCTTCTCTGCTCCAGGTGAACACCCCCAGCTCTCTCAGCCTGGCTCCAGAGCAGAGGGGCTCTGCCCTCAGAGCATCTCTGGGCTCCTCTGGACTCCTTCAACCACATGTGGACGTGACCAGAGTGACCCCTCAGACCAGGCCTGAAGGAGTGACRAGCTGGATGCAGGTCCCTTCTGCCCCCTCAGCTTGACCAGGGTCCCCAGCATTGCCATCCTGGGAGAGGGCTGGGAATGTCACTCGTCTCTCCTGATGCTTGGCCGAGTCCTGGTCCTGGATGGAGTTTGGTGCCCATGGGAACTGCTTGTGTCCCCTGTGCAAACCTTAAGTGAAACCACAGAGTGCTTGGGGACCTGCCTGAACAACAGTCTGAAAATGGCTTCTGTCAAGAACAGCAAATCTACTCCTRGGAAGTGAAAAATCTCTGGTTTAGGGATTCCTCCACTTGCTTTCTCCAGTGGATGTGTCTGCAGAGGGGAGAGCTCCAGCCCTGAGCATTCCAAAGGGATTAGAACTTACTGGGTTCTCTATGCACAGGAGCCCCAGCACGTGGGGAGGACAGGGATAGTGASTGCATTTCCATGGAATTACAGACTGGAGCTGGGTTCCTGTTCCTGACCCCAGCACATTCCCTGCTCTGATAATCCTGGTGCTAATGGCTTGCTTTTCCCCTTCAGGATCGCTTGTATTTTGTGATGGAATACGTGAATGGTGGGGACTTGATGTACCAGATCCAGCAGGTTGGGAGGTTCAAGGAGCCCCACGCTGTGTAAGTGCAGTGGTTTGGCACCTTTGGGTGGGTGTGGGATGTACCTGTGTCACCTGGCTGCCATCASAGTCCAAGGCACAGGCTTTGTGCTCCAGCTCCTGGGCAGAAGGGGAGGGGAAGCAGCAGGAATGGGAAGATGCACAATGAGAACTCTTTGCCTGTTGCTGAGGATGCCTCCATCTCACCCTTGGGGTACATTGTACTTGTAATTCATTGAGCTAAATTAATAAATTGAGGTGAATAAAAGCACAAGGCAGGGTGGTTTGAAGGCTTCCAGGAGACACCAGGCCTCTACTCTGCCTGGCCCTTTCCCAGGAGTGACAGGGATGTTGGGTTTTGGCTCCTCTGCTGGGKTGGCCAACCCAGGTGTTAACTGGTGGCTTCTGGCTCCTGTTCCCTGAGAGCTGGACAGAGCAGGATGTGTTCCTGAAAAGCCTTCCCATGCTTACATAAAACCCACATAGCCTGGTGGGCTGAACTGGTGTCTTTTCTCTGGCAGAGTCCTCTGAGAGCYGGAGCATTCCTCAGAGGCAGCGGTGGCAGTACCTGTTGGCTCTGGGAGCAGGGATAACTTTCCCAGCCTCACTGCCAGAGCGTCGTGAGCAGCAGCCATGGATCCAGCTCTTGCTTAATTTGTGTAACCAGAAGTGACAGCCCCCAGCAGCCCRGTGGCATCGCTGCCTGGTGCGAGCACAGGCTGCCCTGGATCATCCTCGTGTGATCCTTCTCTGCAATTCCTCTGCCGTGGCTGCCTTGTCCTTCGGTCACATCTGCCTGACATGTTTCCTTCACTGCCATCCGATCGGGGAGGTTCTCATTTCGTCTCCTTTAATCATCAGCCTTGCTTTTAAACCTTCTCTTTCAGATTCTACGCRGCAGAAATCGCCATCGGGCTCTTTTTCCTGCAGAGCAAAGGCATCATTTACCGGTAGGTGAGCAGGTTCCTGCCTCCTCCTTCCCCAGAGCTGGAGCCACRCACSGAGCACAGTGCTCCAAGGGTCCCGYTCTGCCCACAGCCCCCAGCTCAGGGCTATCCCTGCCCGTGCCCTGGATGGGCTCTGGAGCTGCTTACAGTGCAATGACGGGATCCCTGATGTTGGAGCAGATCTCTGGGGTCACTGAGTCCAGCCATGGACATGTGATGTGCACACCCAGAAGGGAGCTGGGAGCTGTGGGGGAAGCTTGGGGGAAGCTCCTGCTTTATCCCAGMTCTGGTTCTCTCCTGCCCCTGTTCCATGTGTTTCTCTCCACACAACACAAACGCTCCCTGGCAGCCTGGACCAGCTCCAAGCCCCAAWTTTGGCTGCAGGGCACTGCTCTCTTACCATTGCCACTGGAGTCAGTGCTTGCCAGTGGCTTGTTCCAAGCTCTCTGGTTCCGCTCTGTCACTTCTGCTTCAGCTGCTGAAGCTTCTTTGCCATTCCCAATATGATTCCAGCACCCAGAGGTAGCTGGGTCACTGCCACGTGCTGGACCAGGCTCGGAGGCTGCTGGTTTAGCACCGAAACCAGCGTTTACTGCTCTTCCCTGCTTGGGAGAATTCCCAGAGCCCAGGGTGGAGCAGAGCATCCTAATGAGTGTCAGATACCATTAAGGGCTCTGTAAAGGGAGATGCCAACTGTGCTGCTGGAGTCAGGAGATGCTGAAGATGAAAGAAGTGGAACAAACTTGACGTGAGGGCTGTTTTTTGCCATCAGCTGCTACAGAGAGATTCTAGGTCTGTTGGTCCCCAGTGCCCCCGCTTCCTTGCTTCCTCTGAATCTGAATCCCAGCTTGTGTCCGTCTGCCTTTGGCCTGTCAGGGTTCTAAGCACTGACGTGATAATTAGAAAATACAGCCTTAAACCCAGCAAGAATGTATAAATTGCACCAAAATACCCAGTGCTTGCTACAGAACTGTTCTTGAGGCTGGAGCAGCGGCTCAAGGCTGGGATTTGGATCCAGGGCTCTGCAGCTGGATCCATCCCTGCAGCCTGTGCAAAAGAGCAGAGCTCCCTGGGGCTGGGTGCCACAAACAGGAATTCTAGGGGTGAGGATCACAGAGAAACACAGCTGATTTTTATTTCAGGGGGGAGCAGAGCACAGGTGAGACAGGGACTTGTGCTGAGTAGGTGCTTCTCCATTGCAAGACCTCTAAGTGCGCTTTGATTTTCATGGGAGCAAAAGAAAAAGAATCAATTAAATCCATCTCCTGCCAGATGAGTGCTTTCCATCGTACACTTCAAAGCGCTGTGCCCGGCATGGCATTCCTGTAGGTTAAAAGTAAAATAAACACTCCATCCTGACAGATCTCTGACTTATTTTTACTCATTTTCCCAAACATTATCCTACAAAGAGTCTGGGTGTGAGGCGCAGGCGGCGCTGAGCCGCAGCAGAGCTTTGGGAGACTCGTGTTGTGTGTTGTTGTCACYGGTTTGCTCTCGCCCTGCAGAGACCTGAAACTGGACAATGTGATGCTGGACAGCGAGGGCCACATAAAGATCGCCGACTTTGGCATGTGCAAGGAGAACATCTGGGACGGGGTGACCACCAAGACCTTCTGTGGCACTCCGGACTACATCGCGCCTGAGGTACGGACGGGGAAGGCGGCCGATGGTCCGAGTGCATCCCCCTGGTGCTCCTTCCCATGGGGTGACCTTGCTTTGGGCAGCTTTCCAGCTCACACAGGGACATGCAGGAATTCACCATCAGCCTGCCAAGTTCATGCCCTCGGCACTGTCCGTCCTCACGTCCCCTTAAGGGATCAGGGATGCTGGATCTGCTTGCCTGTTGTGCTGTGTCCTGCTTCCACCTCCAAGTGCAGCACGTCCTCATGCTGCTCTCCCTGCAGTGTTTTCCCTCTCTGGGGGCTTTTCCCATGTCCATCCTGCTGGCAGCTCTGTGCCTGTTCCATCCTTGGCACGCTCAGGCCCGCCACAGGTTGCTCCTCACATGTTCCCTTGCTCCTGGAAATGACAAGGAGCTCAGCTCTGCCTCTCGCTGTGTGATAGAAGCTTCCTGCACAACATGACCAAATAGAAACAGGGAATTATCAGTGGATGATATTTTCATGTGAAGTTGAAAGCCTTAGATCTCTCTAGCTCACTGTTTGCTGTACTGTTTGCAGTGTGTCTGATGGGGAGAGGCTCCCCATTCAAGGCTCTAGATCCCCCCAAAGTGACTTTGCATTTGGTTRTTACTGATGTGGTGGAGTCACACACGACACTGCCATGGAGTGCWGTATGGGCACAGTGTAATGCCAGACTTGTGAAATTCAGAGGAGTAATTATTCTCAAATGTCTGTTCCCTTCACATAAAAATATCCCTCTAAAATCTTGTCAGTCTGCTGAATTTGCAATGATGAAGTTACTATTTATTCATTTAAATATTTTAGAGAAAGAGATTTCTCTTTGCCAGGATATTGATGCATTTGTGTGCTAAACCACATTGTGTTTGCTGCAGCCAGTGAGGCTTCCCATTATTGAATCAAATGTGTGTTCCATCCCTCATCCCACCAGGATTAATACTGGTGGTGCTGGTGCAGAGCTTGTCACTGTGGGTGATTAATGCTCCTTCAAAGCAGGACAAATGACCAGTTCTCCGCGTGTTTGCCCGAGTGTTTTCACTTTAACTCTTATTTTCCTCTCCTTGCTCTAATTCTTCTTTTTCCAAAAGAAAAACAGAGAATGGGAAATTAGGATGCAAATCACTTTGGCACCTAGGAAAGGCATTAAAGCCTGCTGCCCGTGGGTCTCAGAGGACCAATCCCACGATACTTGGGAATAGCAATGAGGTTATGTGGTTTTGGTGCCGTGGCCACATTCCAGCCCAGGCCCTCTGCTGCTCTGTGCCTCCTCCTTCAGGGAGCTGCAATGTGCTCAGGCCAATGTGCCTTCGGGGTGAAACTGTCCTGYGATTTGCTTGACCCATTTTTGAGATGTTTTCTGTTCYRAGCAGAGCTCTGYGTGCCCAGGTGACAGSTACAGYCTGCGAACGGCCCCGTGCRTGATACCYTCAGAAYAAAGCTGCTCCTCACCTGCTGGGGTGTGACCTTCCCCAAAGGGCAGTGGGGGCCTGCACAGGACAGAGCATTGCTTTTAAGTGGTGCTTTTTCCTTTTAAAGGCCTTTACRGTGTGAACAGTTCACACCTGAATTTCCCAGAGCGCTGGTGGGAGGAACTCTGCGCTCAGTCGAGGGATTTCAGTGCTGAGTGTGTCCCAGGGAATAGCCCCATCCTTGTGACCTGGTTGCAGCTCGGAATCACTGTGCCATGTGCCACCAGGCCAGGAGTGTTAACGYTGCTGTCCCTGTTGTTTGTTTGCAGATAATTGCTTACCAGCCCTAYGGGAAGTCCGTGGATTGGTGGGCGTTTGGAGTCCTGCTCTATGAGATGCTGGCTGGCCAGGTAATTGAGTTTTAATTGATTCCTCTGGGCTGGGTCTCACTGCACTGTGAGCACAGGCTGATGTGGGATTTGCCCTGCTTGATGTGTGGATGGAGCATCTCCTTGGAGCTGGGGGTGGCCCAGGGACTGCAATGACGAGACTCGTGTYGCTGTGTGGCACTGCCAGGGCTGACCCCATGGCCAAGGACCACAGCAGCACACGGGAGCTTCGAGCTCCAGGAACGCCCCTGAAGCTGTGTCTGCTTTGCTCCAGGCCCCCTTTGAGGGAGAAGATGAAGATGAGCTCTTCCAGTCCATCATGGAGCACAACGTCGCCTACCCCAAGTCCATGTCCAAGGAGGCAGTGGCGATCTGCAAAGGGGTAAGGGCAGGGTTGGGTCCTCTGCTGGGCTGTGGGATGATGTGGGCAGTGAGATCCTGCCCCTCTGGGGGTCCCAGCTCACCCCACTGCTCCCCAGCACGAGCGGGGTCTGACACTGTTAGTGCCTGTGCCTTCCAGTCCTAAACCCACAGCTCATGCTGCCATGTATGTATGTACTAAACCCAGGTAAAAATAACACCTCCCCTCTGTGCCCTTAGACTGAGCAGAAATACAGCGGGGACCCAGGGCTGGTCTGAGAACAGAGGAGCGTCCAGAGAGAATTGGGGGTGTTGATTGGGAGGTGGGAAGGGAGGGCTTCTTCCCAGAGACCCTGTGCCCCATCCGGTGAGGACAGGGCAGCTCTGTGAACTTTGCCCAAAATGGAAAATGATGCTCAGGGAAAATGCATGTGATCCCTAAATAGTTTCCCTAAGATCAGATACAAAACCTTCATCCTTCCTCTTAGCTGTGATAAGTTGCCCTTCAGGACAGCCTGAAGCTCGTGCTGGTGGTGCCTCTGTGAGGTCAGGGCAGCATTTTCATTATCCTGTCTCTTAATTTGCAGTGAAGCTCTGCCTYGCCCAGCATCCCAGGCTCTCCATGGACTGGGCCTAGGCCTGACTTAATTACAACCTGAGTTAATTTGGGATGTGATGGATAAAGGCTGGCGAGGTCCTGATGTTGTTCTGTGTGCTTGGGATCGAGCCTCATCTCACCCCCCAGTGCCACACACTGCTATAAATATGTGTTTGTGTAGGAATTTAAGAAATGTTTGCTTATAATAGTTAATATTGAAAATATCTGAATGTTCTCTATCTCAAAATAGTGTTTCTATCTACAAATGACACATCCTGCGCTTAACGCTCCCACTGCGGCATTTCAGAGCCTCTTCCTGGCGTTGCCAGGATTCTGAGCTGGTGTTAAAGAGGAATGTTCACTTGTCCCATGGGGAAAGGCTGCTGCAGGTGTTCCCACCTGGAATGGGGCACACGGAGGGGGTGCTGCCCTGTCCCTGTCAGCAGAACRCAGGAAGATCGAGTCCTTAATTCAGAAACCACACGAGTGCTTGGAGRGGGATTCCTGCAGATGCTGTCACCATCTCCCACCCTCCTGCTGGTGTTTGGGATGTGAAGGGAGAGCCCTYGTGTTCCTGGTCAGGCAGGGCATGGGAGGCTGAGCATCCCCCAGTGCTGGGGCAGCRGAGGCTGGAGCAGGGCCCAGGCTCAGGGCTGGCTTTGTTTGCTGCTGCATCAGGCACGACGTGGGTGCTGTAAATCAGCGGGCAGGGACTGCGACTGCCGCCTCTGCTGGGTGTAGCTGCCATGGCTTTTCTCACTCCGGAGATGGGAGGCTGCATGGGAGGATAGTTGGCCATGCACCGAGGGTTGGTTCTCCACGAATTTTTGTGGCTTTTTTGTAGCAAAGTGGTGGTTCCCTCTGTATTACTGCTGTTTCAAAACCTCATGACATTTTTTTGCCACCAGCAAACTGCTACACCAGAAAGTTTAATTAAAACTCTGTGTGGGATTTCAGGACTTCTTAGTAAGCTGAGAACTAAGTGTTTACATTTTCCCCTGGAATACGGTGAGATACATCCTGATGAGCTGCACCAAGCTGTGTTGGGGTGTGGTWGGGCTGCCAGCAGGGCACAAACCCAGTGTTGTAACAGTCCAGGGAACTGGAGAAACCTCTGCCATTACCTGTGAGGGGTTTGGGGTGTCACCACCACATTCTCCACACCCATTCTGCTCTTCCCCCATGGTTTCACTCTGATGTGCTGGTGCCAGTCACCCTTCCTGCTGCACTGCTGGGAGATGAGATGTGTTTGCTGCTGMAAGCCTGGGACTGACCAGAGCCCAGAGACAGGCGTTAATCAGGGATCCTTGGCTGGGAAACAAACTGGAGAGTTCCCCGGGCTGCGGGACTCGCCAGTCAGCAGCAATTAACGGATCAAACGGAGCATTTCCCTGCTCTGCTGTCAGCTTGGATTTGTTTCTGCAGGCTGATCTCAGAGCTGCTGTGTCCGTGTGCAGGTAGGTCAGGGTGGCTCTCCCAAGCCCCTGGCTGGTTGCCAGGAGCCAGGCTCCTGTCCCAGCCCCAGGAATGTGTGGGCACCGGCACAAAGCACAGCCTCTCCCAGCCCAGATGGAGGGCTCTGGTGGTGCCTGAGCAAAGCAGCCCTTTTCCAGGGGAACAGATTGTCTGTGGCTACCAGCTCCCTCTTTAATCTCTGCCTGATAGCAAAGGCATCAAATGGCGTGTTTTCCACAGTATTTTGGGAATATTTACAGGTGTTTTCGGTGGCATTTCCCCAGTGCTGCTGCCTATGTAAAGCCCATCATGGCTGATGTCCGTGCTGCTGCCACATGTTTGAGAGGCCAAGACACGTCACCTCTGCCACCTTCCCAGGCYCCTGGGATTTGTTGCAGGCTTCTTATTTTATAAAGGGCTGTGTGCTGCAATGCCAAGGGAAACTYAATTATTAACCAAAAGCAAGTTGGAAAAAGATTGCTGCTTTTGTTTTTTATGGCCCCTCCCTCCCTGGCCCTCTAGCTTGGCTGCAGGCTGGCTCCCTGCTTGAGGACGGRCTCTGCAAGGCTGATGCTGATGCCAGTCACATCCTTGCCCTGAGCAGAGGCTGGAAATTCCCTGGCCCAGCCTGCAGAGCTGCCAGGCCCTCGCTGTTTGTAGCTGGGCTTTCTGTGGGGATGCTGCCTCATGGAAGCCACACTCCATCACTCTTCCAGCTGCAGATGCCRTCACAGCTGGAGGCCAGTGATGCAGAGCTGTTTGCTCACAGAGCAGTTGGTGGCTCTGCTCTTCCCTTGTATTTGTTGGAGTTTTTTTTGTCTTTTTAGGGTTTTAGGCTTGTTTTTGGTTTTTTTTTCCCGGGGTTTTCCTTGTTTTCCGTGCCCTATTGCAGGGTTGCTGACAGAGAGCAGCTTTGCTGAGCGAGTTTGTTCTGTGCCACCAGGGATGGCAGGGCTGACCTGTATCCAGGCACATGGGTGGGAGCACTGGCACCTGCTGTCCCTCCTGGGGGCTCTGACAGACCCCCAGCCCTGGGACATGGAGCCAGGCTTGCTGCACAGCCCTGGGATCAAGATGAATTGCCCTGCTTTTAATAAAGCAGTGCTTTTGTTGCAGGTTCAAAGCTCATATTCTTCATCCTTATCAACGTCTTGTGTGTCTCTGGGATCTCCATCTGATCTCTGAACACGGCTCAAACCCTGCCCCAGGATATTAATGTTGTACAGCTGCCTGTAATTCCTGGGGCCCCTTTTCCTTATTGAGCCAGTCAAGAGGAGAAGTTTAGATGATAAACAACATTAATGGACTSTTTGTGCTTTTTTCTCTGCAAATTGACTCTCATTAGAAATCCACCTCATATCTGCGCTGCCACAGCTCCAGAGGAGTGAGGGTTCTGCTTCCAGAGCTGACAAAAGTTTTGGGGGGTAGATGGTTCATCTTAAATGGGCAGTAGGTTTTAGAGTTAACTTTGCAGATGCTGAGAAGTTTGTGCCAGGCAGAGGGACCCCATGACAGCTCCCCTGCTGCAGCCAGGTGCTGAGGGAGCCCTGCCAGCACTCCGAGATTGTTTTTTGGTGAGCCAGTTTCATTCTCAGAGGGAAGAGGGATGTGTCCATCCTGCCAGTGCTCGTGTACCTGCCTTCTGCATAGTCTGCTCTCATAAGCTGTTGTCAACCTTCCCTTCCTRGAGTCACTCCAGCTTCTTCCTCAGTGTCCTGTCCTTGGAGCCMCAAGGGCATCTGCAGGAGATGGAACCCTGATGTGGGATATCCTGGGATGTCCAGCTGGGYATCACAGCTCCCTGGGGACATCTCRAAGGGGATGTTGTGGGGAGCAGTTGGACACGCTGTGACTGTTTCCTCTGTCCCTGTCCCCAGCTGATGACCAAGCACCCYGCCAAGCGCCTGGGCTGCGGCCCCGAGGGGGAGCGGGACATCAAGGAGCACGCCTTCTTCCGCTACATCGACTGGGACAAGCTGGAGCGCAAGGAGATCCAGCCCCCGTTCAAGCCAAAGGCTGTAAGTGTGCTGGGTGCCCTCGCTGTCCCCCTGCTGGGTCCCCTCGCTGTCCCCCTGCCGGGTCCCCTCGCTGTCCCCCTGCCGGGTCCCCTCGCTGTCCCCCTGCTGGGTCCCCTCGCTGTCCCACTGCCAGGGAACCTCTGGGACCTCTCACACCCACCCAGACGGGCGAGTCCCACTCATCCTGGAGGTGCTGCTCCTCTGTSTCCTCGGAAGATGGTGTCCCCTGGAATCTGGCACACGCCAGAGCTCTGCTGGGGCAGGAGAACTGCGGCGTGCCTGGCCCCAGCTCTGGCTTGCAGGCAAGGAAATTCCACACATTCAGCTCCTGGACCCCTTTGTGTTGCAGCCTGTCTGTCGTGTTACCCCGGGTCAGTCTGTTGGGTTTTTCCTTCCTTCTTCTTAAGCTGCCCAGGTCTTTCGTGTCTTTAATCTCAGCTTTATTTCAACACCCAGCTCAGCTCAGTCTGCTGGGTTCAGCCRCAGTTTCTCTCCAGGGTGGAAGGAAGCTGGAGCCTGGCTCAGTGGCGAGGGGATCYTGGCTGCTCCTCCCCAGCCCTGCCTGGCTCTGCTGGAGAGAGGCACTGAAGTGCAGCCCGGGGGGAATGAGCACACCGAGGGGGAGGCAGCAGCAATTGGAAGCTGTTTGTCAAAAGAGACAGGAGCGGTTGACTGCTCCTTGTCCAGCTGTATTTGCAGTGACATCTGTCCATGTGACAGCAGTGCCAGGGTGACACCAATGCAGRGGTGACACAGTGCCAGGGTGCAGCCTGAACCCCAACATGGGTCTCCCTGCCCATGCTGTTGGGGCTGCTGTGTGCCCCCGAATTCTGCATGACCCGCTGTGTCCCTGTGCTCTCCCTGCCCCATAGATTCAGGAGCAGGGATGTCTCTCCCTGGATTTCTCTGTTTCTCTCAGTCACTGGTGGGACTGGCAGGGTCACAGCCATGTCCCAATCTCTCCATGGTGCTCCAGGTCCTTCAGGCTTGGGATCATCCACGTGCCTCCCCCCAGGTGCTGGCTGCAGTGCTCGAGTTGGGCATTGGTGTTTCACAGAGCACTGAATCCACCCTTAATCTATTCTTGGCTGATATTTGTGATCAGGGTGGGGACATTCCTTAATCCATCCTCCTGGATCACAGCACAGCATCCGGGAATGCTCTGTGTGTTTACCTGCAGCCTCCCCGGTCCCAATGCTCGTGGCAACCTTCTGCTTTTCCTCTGCTTTACAGTTACCCTCTTCATGTGAAGGGGTCCCTTTGGTGCTTTCAAAAACTCTGCTTTCAGGAAAAACGTGGAGTGGGAGTCCCTTTGGTGGAGGGTGCTCTGTGCCTTTAGCTCTGCTCTCTCTCAATGCCTCTCTGCTCTCCAGCAGGTTTTTCCCTCCTACAGCTCCTTTCCTGGCTGATCAAACAGGGATTAAACCCCACTGTGGTGGCTGGGCAGGAGCCCCACACCTCCTCTGGCACGGATGGGCAGGGATGCTGACCTGGAGAGCTGCCCCTCGCCCCGGGGCTGCTGGCCCTGCCCTGCCTGTGTTTGGGGCTGATTGTTTTCATTTCAGGAAGATGTTTTTTACAAAGTTCCCTCCTGGCATCTTTGAGGCTCTGGACCATGTAGGGACGGCATTACTGGGAAAGCAGGGACTTTGATATCAGAATACAACAGTGTGGAAGTGTTTGGGGCTGTTGGTGCACACCCCATGATTTGTTGTCTGGGGGTGTGATCTGACCTTGTGCCAGGGATGCCGAGGCACAAGGGGGGTCTATGAGCTGCAGGGATCCTGCTCCATACCCGAATTCACTGAAGGGATGCCAGGCCTTCAGGGGTTGTTCTGCAGAAGTTCCTGTCTCCTGAACCTCTAGCTCCTGCCATTTCCCAGCTCTGTGCCCATTTCCCAATGAAGCTGCTGCTGCTGTGTCCCCTCCACCTGTCCCTCTCTTCCTCAGTGAGCAGGTCCCCAGTGTCACTGCCTGCCCTGGCCTGAGGCAGAGCATTGGTGTTTGGTGCTTTACAGTCAAAAACAACAGAATTMCATCAAAAGCACTTTCTTACTGCTCTGCTGCTTTAAAATGTGCAAATTTTGTCCTGCTTTAAATGTCTTCTTTCTTTAAAAATCCCTCTGACACCGGCCCTGGGGATGGGGACTGTAAGCTGCCGGCTGTCGCTTCACCCAKGCTGGCGCCAGGAAAATTCCCCGTTTGATAGGACAGGGAGATTAACAGCAGCTGATTTGGGRTTTAGGGAGGATTAAGACAACTCAGGTACCTGCTGATAGCTGATATTTCTCCAGCAGTGCCTCTGTGCCKGGAAAAGCTGTTTCTTTGGTGCCARCTGTGAGCGTGGGGYGGAGCAGCAGGAGCGGGAATGGGGCTCGGACACTGCACTGTTTGGGGTGGCAAGGGGAGATGGGCTCTTTGTGACCTTCAGGTGGCCACACCAGGGCCAGGTGCTGCTGCAGAGGGKCTTGGTGCTGGCCTGGCTCTCCCCTTGGCTTAGGTCTATTTTCTTTTCCCTTTTTTTTTTTATAATTAGCATCTATAAAGGTCAGGCTGCAGGAATTGTCTGCATCCAGAGCTTCAGAATAAGGAATAACAAATGCAAATGAGGGCTGGGTGTCTGCCCCCACCTGCCTCCACCTTCCCCTTCTCCAGCCCATGCTCAGCCCCAGGAACCCCAGCCAAGGGGAGCAGASCCCCATCCAAATTGTCTTCAGCATCATTTTGCTTGTCAAAGGTGTCATTAATTCCAGTTTGACTTGAGCTCGTGGCTCAGCTCCCCATCCCCACCCCATCCTCACAGAGGCCCCTTTGCTCCGTGTCTCTTCTGTAGCACCCACAAACCTTTTGGCCACATTTTCAGTGGTTTTGTGGCGTCTCTGCAGTTTGGAGTGGGGCACAGGGGGTGCTGGGGAGGGCTCTCAGTGCCTTCACATCCCTCCCAAAACCTCCATCATTGCCACCAACAGCGAATGGAGGGTTCAGCCTCCGCCTGGCCGGGCTGCTCCGTGTCTAGAGCTGGAAGTGAATTCCCAGGAGCTCCTGTGTTGYTTTGTGCTTGATTAACCTTTATCACAGAGTCAGGAACAAGACAGATCAGGGGCTGGGTTGTCTTTGGTGGTTCTGACGTGGGGCTCTGCTTGGCTGCTCCCTGCTCTGGCTGGTGCATAACAATTCCTTTCCTGGGTCTGCAGTTACCCTGGGAGTGTATTTACACTTCCCTGCTCTCCCTGTCTCTCGTTGAGATAATTATTGTTTTTGCTATCTAATTACTCCTTTACTTTACATAAAGCCTAGTGATTTGAAAAGTCTCATTTTGAAAGCACTGAAATCACACAGCAAAGCCCAGGATTATTCACAACAGCATGGGGGGGGTTAAAAAATGGCTTTTAATCTAATAATTTTTAATTGCATAAATTAATTTTCCCCTAACTGCTTGCAGTTAATTAATATTGAAATGCCACTTATAGACCTGGATGTGTGAAAACACCAGTTCCCTGCATAGGGGGTTTTGTAGCCTTAGTTCAGCCTGTACAAGGTGAGTTCTGATGTTTGCATAAGTAATTTCCTAATTAGATGGGATTTAAGGATTGAGGGGGCTGACATAGGGCAGCTGGATGTGTTGAGGTTAAACATCTTTGCTAATCCAGTCTGGAAGTGCTCTGAGAGACCCAGGGCCTTGTAAAGGCTTTCCCTGAGATTTCCCAGACTGTTCAGGCTCTGTTTTCAGTGCATTAGGCAGAAACTTGGCTTTTTCCATGGGAGAGGGATAAACAGCAGGGTCCTGCACCTGAACCCTTGCAGGGGATGCTCCCTTGGTCAGCAGCAGGGATGAAGGGATGCGCTGGAACATCCCAAAATGGGGGCTGGGGTCATCAGCCAGACACCAGTGAAAAGCACCATTATCCCCCCTGAGCAGCACAGGGACCATCAGCGTGGCCCCAAGTTCATGCTGTGACCCAAATTCCCCTAAATGCAATTGTCAGGGGAGTCCTGATCCTCTCCAGCATGCAAGGAGCCAATTTCCTGACCTAGAGCAGCCCCAGGAAGGTGAGGCTTGCCCAGGAGATGCCTGCAAGGCCCATGGGATTGTGCCTGTACCACTGGTTTGGGACAAATCCTGGGAAATTGAGGGTGTCTTCATCCCAGCACCTCCCTCGGCACTGGGAATGAGGGTGGGTGGCAGCAGCATCCTCARTTCCTTGATTGCATCCCAGGGATCAATGGAAAATATTTTATTGTGCCTTTTGTCTCTATTTGAAATCAAGCAGGGAAGTGATTAAATACAAGGCCATCTTCGGAGCTGACAGGTTTATTTCTGCAGCTCAGGAAGAAAAGCCATTCTGTGCTGGCTATAAATATTAGACAGGACACTGGGATTTATGTAAGATAAATTCCCACCCTCCCCCTTTCTCCAGTCAGGATGGAGTGATGCCTGTACATTAATATCAGACTAAAATGAAGACGATTTTTCACGAGATGGCTTTAGATAAACGTAAAAATTCATATGGCATTTGTGTCAATTAATCAGGAACTTCATCTGGGAAGCTGTAAAGGAGGTGCCWGTGCAGGCAGTGAGCATCCAAGTGACCACAGATCCTTCCTGCCCTCCCTTAGCTTGGGTGGGCCAGACCTGGAGCCTGGAGCTCACCTCCTCCAGACCTCGGGGCTGGGCTGGGATGTGCCTTCTATAAACCCAAAGACAGTTTTCAACTTTAAAGTATTGATTTTACCCATCCATTTTATCTGCATCCAAACACAAAGTCCATAAATTCCACATAGCAGGGCAGGAAATACCACAGATAGATGCAACTTTTTGAATTTTCCATCCACATATTTTTACCTCATTGCATTATAGTGAGAAATTCTTGCTTGCCAGCATGCATATTAAAATATATTTGTGCTTCCTATTCCAATAACTGCCAGCCTCTCATCAGGATTAATTTTTCTATCTTTCCGAGGGCGTTGCTGGTTTGATATTTTTATTTTTATTTTTTTCTAAGCCAGCACATTTCTTTGTAGCCAAAAGGCAGGCAGCGCTGTCAGACATCACACACGGGCTGCCCTGCGTGTCTGTGCTGAGGGCTGCTGAAGCTAACAGGGAATGGCAGCGGCACTGGGAGGCACTGGGATGCTCTGGGGGTGTGCTGGGAGCTGATGGGGACGCAGGTGAGCCCTGCCAGGGGTGGTGGCACTGCCAGGGGTGGTGGCACTGCCAGGGGTGGTGGCACTGCCCGGCTGAGCCAGAATGCTGCAGCTTTCCCTGTGATCCTGCTGCCAGTCTGTGCCATCCCCCGTGGTCCTCATGTCCTGCCTTTGGCTCCTGGGCTCTGTGGAACTGGCAGCTCCCATTTGGAGGATTTAATTGCTGTTTTGATGTTAATGTGATGGCTTTGGGAAGGCGTTGGGCTGTTGCTGACTTGTCAGACATCTCCAGCATCCTCCTGCTCAGTCCTCAGGCTGGATTTGATGCCGTGGTCTGGAGCAGCAGCAGTGGGGTCAGTGGTGGCCGGAGCCTGGCCAGGGCAGGGGCAGGGGCAGGAGGGCTGGGTTCAGCTCCAGGGCCTGGGCAGGAGGGGCTTTTGGGAGTAGAAGCTTGACCAACCCAGAGTAAAAATGTAAAGGTGTGACCCACAGACAGGAGGGGCTGGACAGGAGTTAAATCAGCTCCAACATTACCTGCTGAGCTTTGTTTAGAGATGTCTCACTCGGCGCTATAAGGACACACCACAGGAGCTGCCAGCCCATCACAGGCTGATGGATATTCCTGTTGTCTGCCCTGAAACCTCTGAGCAGAGGAAGGAGMTGGGAAACATTGAAGTTTGCATGTATTTGTCATTAATATTTTATTCTATTTAGTCTGATGTTTATTAAAAATGCAGATCTGTTTACTTAACAAATGAAAGTTAAATGCCCARGAAAAATTGTGGCAGTGCTTGGAGTGTTGTGCTTTCCCTGGGGCAATGAGAGAGGCCTGAGGGACTGGGAGGTGCTGGCTGAGCAGCTCCTGGGAGGGAACAGAGCCTGGAGAGCAGTGGCTGTGTGTGGCAGGAGRGATTGGCCAGCCCTGGGAGCAGAGTGCCATGTGCCAGCTGTGGGGATGTGACATGGGGGTGATGGAGCCTGGTCTGGAGTGACCTGGCATCCACCTGATCCCAGCTCCTGCCGTTGTTACTCCCTTAAATCAGGACTTGCAGCTGCAGGACCCTTGTTTTGCTTGCTGTGAAAATTAAATCGGGTGTTTGGCACCACTGGGGACTGCGAGGCTGTGGACAATCATGGCCTGATTGACCTGTTGGGAAGGGACAGAGCAGCTCTGGGAATCAGAATTATGGAATCACGCAGGGGTTTGGGTGGGAAGGGACCTTAAAGCTCATCCTGTCCCAYCCCCTGCCATGGGGAGGGAYACCTTCCACTATCCCACAGTGCTCCAAGCYCCATCCAGCCTGGCCTTGGACASTGCCAGGGATGGGTCCTCTCCTCTCCTTGAGCCTCTGAGCAGTCCAGACATGATGAACAGCTCTGCTCCAGGGGAAGGAGAGCAGCCCATGTGGGCAGGAGCGACCGCGAGTCATCACCACCCATCTCATTGCTGCTGCAGCCGCTTCCCATGGCACAGCCAGGGGGTTTGCCAGGCTCTGGCTGTGCCATGCCATGCTCTTGTGACTAACAAAGTGTGTTTTGTGCCTTTTCCCGTCCTGCCGTGGCCGTGCCATGGTGGGGGGATGGCACAGCCCCATCCCACGCTTCCGCCCCACCCACCATCCGTTCTTTTCTCCCTCTCATAGTGYGGACGCAGTGCTGAAAACTTCGACCGGTTTTTCACTCGCCATCCACCCGTGCTAACACCTCCCGACCAGGAAGTCATCGGGAACATTGACCAGTCAGAATTTGAAGGATTTTCATTTGTTAACTCTGAGTTTTTTATGCCTCAAGCCAAGAGCTAAGTGGCTGTGTAGATCTCATTCCTGCAACTGTCATCCGGTTCCAGCTGCTGTCGTGGTGACACATTCCATTGCAGAACTTGCATCCATGGTTTTTCTTTAGTTCATTACTAGAGTGACCATATTTCAAGTGTCTTCCTGTTATTTGGGGTGTCACTGGAGGGGGGTGATATGGAGAAAATGCTGCAAATGGGCCTTTATGACATTTTACTTGTAGAAAATGGGAACAGCTCAGTGGGTGGCAGGGAAAACGGAGACACAGTGACAACTGGGAGAAATCCCTTCATCATGTGCTTTAATTCCTGCTCCTTCCTTTTTCTAGTGTTTTAATATAATCATGAAAATTTAATATTTAGCCTTCTTAGCCTTAGTGGCAAGTAAGTGTTTTTAATGAAACCATTCCCTGAAGTCTCTCTCCTCCCAAAAGCTCTGGAGAGCCCAGATGCTGGTTTTGGTTCCTTTTTCAGCCATGTCCTGCTGTGTGTCCAGCCCCAGCACAGCTCCCCTTCCCTCCACAGAGGCTTTGGGCTGGCTTGATCCTGGCGCTGGGTCTCCAGCAGTGGGATGAGTTATTTGGGAAGGCAGATCTGCTGTTGGCAAAGATTTCTCCTGATGGTGCAGTTTCTAAGGAGCATTTTTTTAATCAAAGCAAACATCCAGTGGTAAATGGGAAATTTGGAAGAGMTGCTTTTGAATCCATGGTCACCCTAGTAAACATCATCAACATCAGTTCCATAGCAAAGCTTTTTCTTYTTTTCAAATGCCAAAGCCATTGATGGACTTTGTTACCTGTGCTTTAAATGTGTCAAAAATGGTATTAACCCAAACAGGAGRTATTTGACCAGTATTGTGAATTCTGATATGAAGCATGTAAAGAAACTTGTTTCAACTGATAGTTCTACCCTTAAAAATTGCCGCTAGGTATTTAAATCACCCAAGTTTTGTTTCTGGCATCAAAGAAAACATTTCAGGAAGGGTGAATTTCTCTTGAAAGGACAACAATCACGCTGCTTCCTTTTATACCCCTGCAGATGTTCGTGGGCTGTCACTGTATCAATCTGCTTGACTTGTAATGTGCCAATTTATTTTTTTTTCTGATACTGATTATAAAATAAAAAGTGAGAAAACACGTCCCAGAAACCTGCATGTGTTTGGCAATAATGAGTTTCTGAAGTTCAGCGAGGTGATTCGGATAGCTGGGGCTGGAACCTGCCCTGGCTGCTGGGGGATGCTGGCTCAGCCATGGCCCGTTCTCACTCTGCGTTCATCCCAAAAAGTCAAGATGGGATGCACTGGAAGCACCATCCCAGAAAGGAGCGATCGCCCACGGTCTCCTGCACCAGCACCCACCGGGACAGCGCCCACCCCGCCCTCGGGGCCTCTCCAGCACGGACAGGGAGGCAGTTTCTCCGGATGACCCTGGAGGAAGGACGATGCGAGGCGGAGGGCACAGCTGAGGCTGGCAGAGCGCTGCCGCCTGGGGATCTCTTCCAGCGCCTTGAGCAGAGCCGACTGCGGCATCGCCTCGCCTTCCTGGAGACTGCAGAGCCCGAGTGCYGGTGACTCATCCCTGCCCGCCGCGCTCCCAGGAGCTCCGGTTCAAAGCGATTGGCAGTTCCAGCTAAAGAGGGATTACAGGTTCCTGTTAACCTCCCTCCTGCCTTTGGGAATGCACTTGAGCCAAGTGCCGCGGCTCCGGACGCTGCAAGAGTGTTCCAAGAGGTCACAAATGTCAGCAGGAGGTGATCCTGGTGTCCTCCACCCAGGCGGCCCTGGAGCTCTGCCCTGGGGAAGGGGCTCCTTGGCAGTGGTCAGGGAGGATTCCCATCCCTGTGGGCCAGGCAGAAATGCTCTACCAGGAGCACAGTGCCACCACGGGCTGTGGGACCTGTGCCACCGCCACGCCGTCCTGCTGTGTTCCTCGTCACCTCCCAGAGCCAATTCGCCCACTGCTGGAGGCACTTTCAGCCCTGAGTGTCCCCTGCCCACCCTTCTCTCCGTGAGATACACACAGCTGCTCCCTGCCTGCTCCCAGATTGTTCATCATCTTGACAGAGGCCAAATTGCCACCAATTCAGAGAGAATTCAAGGTAAGACACCAGCAACCCTCTCTTTGCCGTGCTCAGCTTCCAGCCAAGGSCCCAAGGATGGGGGGCTGCCCTGAGCCCCCTCCCGGGCCCATTGTAGCCTTCCCCAGAGCTTTCTGCTGYCAAAAAGCAGCAGCAGGTGGTTGTTCCCACTCCAGGGCCCCCGGGCTGGTGGCTCCTGAGGGCTGGGGACCAYGGTGGCTACTTGCACGGTGTCACACGTAGATGTGTCAGTCCCCTTTGCAGATCCCACAGCACTCCAGCTCAGGAGAAGCTCCTGGCCTGGAAGGACAGCACTGTCCTGGCCCACGTTGGTTTGGATGGATGTGGCCTTCAGGAACCACAGGAATCTGTGGCTGGCTCACAGGGCCAGGGCCACCATCAGCTCCTGTCACCGAGAGATCACAGCCACGTCTGCCCTGCCAGGGACCCCTGGCCCTCGTCCCTGGAGGGACCCTGCAGCCACCAAGGTGGGCTTGTCCTCGTTCCGACTGCTTCACCCTTTGTCTGCACAACTCTGCACCTGAAATTGKCTCCTTCACCCCGTCTGCCCTTCCCTGCTCCTGCTCTGTGACACCAAATCCACATCTTCCCTCTCTTGCTGGGGAGAGGAGCCCCAGAGGGACTGTGACGCTCAGGGACAGTCTGAGAGCCGCAGACACTGGCACCTCTGGAGCATTGCCATGTCCTGCCTCTCCTGCCTTTTCTCCCTCGGCTCCTTGAATTCCATCCCGACCTGTTTTTCTTCCGACCTCGTCTCTTCTCCATCATCYTTGGCTTTTTCTGATAGCCCCAAGGTTAAAGCCATCCTGAAGAGACATCTCCTGTGGCAAGTGGAGTCTCCAAGCATCCCTGGAGGTCCTGATCTATTGCTGGCTCATCTCCCAAGGCTCAGTCCAGCTGCAGCTGTGGTGTGGTGMTCCTGCTCTGTCCAGGCTTTGTGTCCTGCTCAGGCTTCTGCTTGAGGCATTAAGGTGCCACAGTGTTCCATTGGGCCAAGAGGGGCTGCAGGGAGGACCAGCATCTCTTCTGCCAGGTCCTTCACCAGGACAGAGCGGTGGGGACAGCCATGGTGGGTGGGTGTAGGACCTGCAGGACCCCCACAATTACTTTTCTCAGTTTGAGCTGGCAGATTAATCCAGAGYTGGAAATTCTGGTGCAGCAGAACATGGTGAGGCCACATTTGAAAGGCAAAGTCTGGGGAAAACTAAAAACGAATTCAGGTTTCTGCAAAACACTAAATTTGTGACAGGGCCCTATTGGTGTCACAGCAGGGGAAAATCACCTCCAACAAGGAGTTGACRTCTCTGCTATACAGGGACATGGAAGAAGAGGTAGAGAAGATCTTTTGTCCCTGTTGGCTTTAGTAACGAGGCACAGCAGAGCCAGTTCCTGGCTGCCAGTGTCCCTCCACTGCCGGTCACTGTGGATGAAGGTCCTGGGGTACTTGTGCTGTACCTTGAGTGCTCAGTCACCCTGCAGCCATGGCCCTGTCACCTCCCACCACAGGACAGCCCTGAGCCAGGCGCTCTCTGATCCGCAGGGTTTAGAAGAGCAGCCCACGCGTTCCCAGCGCCGGCTCCGCAGTGCTGATAGCAGGTTCCCAGTGCTAATCCTGACACTAACGTCCCTTTTTTTCCCTTTTTTGGCTTGGATGTAGCTGCAAAGTTGTTCTTCTTAAGAAATTGCAAGGAGAAAATGTTGCATATGTGGAATTTTCCTTCTCAGAGGTTTTGAAGTGCTGTGTGTTTTCTCTATACAACCCTGGAGCAAATCACATCCTCCTTCAATGAACCAGAGTTGGTTAACACCATATCACGGCATCATTCAAAAATCAAGCCTAAAGCAGAAAGAGCTCTTACAGCYGATTATTTTGTGCAAATTTTGACATGGTAGTGGCTGTTGCTGCCGTTTCGAGGCATGTTGCTTCCTCCAGGCTCCTTTTTCCTGTGCAGTGCCGAGCTCTGGTTGCAGTGAGGGTTCTGCATGCTGAGAACTGCTCCGTGCTCTCTCCCACAGCGAACAGGACAGAAGGGATGCTCCCTTCCCACCACCCCTGGCTCTCACCTGTCCCTTCATGTCCTGTTTGTGTGTTTCAGGCGTGTTAAACTGGTGTTCTCCTCTTCTTGCTGGCAGTGCGGGGCTGCTTCTATTGTGCAGGGCTGTGGGTTCCTCCTCGGTGGCAGCTTGAGAAAGCAGCGTGGAGTGTGGAGTGCTGGGGCAGCACGGCTCTCCTGGGGACAGCACGGCTCTCCTGGGGACAGCACAGCTCCCCGGGCCACACCCTCATGTGCTGCCACCCCCTCCAGGTGCTGTCACCTCTCGCTCCTTTCCCAGTTTAACTCTGTGCTTTCCATTTAACAGAAGGACAAACGCGACACTTCCAACTTCGACAAAGAGTTCACCCGGCAGCCGGTGGAGCTCACGCCCACGGACAAACTCTTCATCATGAACTTGGACCAGAACGAGTTTGCTGGATTCTCCTACACCAACCCCGAGTTTGTCATTAACGTGTAGTCGCGGCGCAGCCCTGTCCTCGCTGTCCCACGCCAGGTCGCCCTGTACATACGACACTAGTCTTCCGGGATTAGCAGTGCAGACACACATCCCCTCCCGCCAAACACGCCGACCGCTTCTCCTCGGAGCCTCTCCGTGTCCGTGCCACTCGCTAGCTTGGTTTCCCTAGCCGGAGGTGTCCGGGGTGCCAGTTACCGGTCAGTGATACTTCTAGGAACTATAGTTGGTGGTGACTAATAGAGTTTTTAAACAGAAATATACCAAATTGCTACAGTCTCTGTAATTTTTGCAGTGGGACGCTGAGATCCCAGTGACCCAGCTACTCCCAAAGCGTTGCTGTGGAATGCTAAGCATGGTTGATCGCTTAAAGCGTTGTGCTGAAGCTTGCGATGAGTGTGAGCTTGTCTTAGAGGAGCCTTTTGTTCAAGACATGGATGTATGGATATATTTGATCAGTGTGGAAAAATCTGCTTCTAGACCTGTATTTTCCAATGCATTGTCCATAGGGTCAGCCCRGCTCTCCSGAGCATCACCCACCATCYGCCTTCCCCGCACTCGGGCATTGCRACTCCGAACCAATCCCATGCCAGTTCTTGTAAATCAGAGCAAACCTTTTTTCTAAGTGAGAGGTGGGGGGGGTTTTGTAACATCTGGAACAGTTTGCAGTTTTGATACGCTCTGTCAGCACTCGCATAAATCTTTCACAGACACTGTCGAGATGTAACAGCTCTGTAAAGGATATTAATATTCTACCAAAACAAAACACATTTATATTCTCGGTTTACAATTTACCAACTGAAAACACGCCCAAGACCAAAGGGCTGCACTGAGGGCTATTTATAATGGAAACTTTTCTACTTTCCACCCTCTGCTATTCTCTTCCAGTCTCCAAACCCATGGATTTCACCGGCATCTTGATTTCCCTGATTTCCACCAAATTCCTGGGGGTTTTAGTCAGTAATTCAGGACCTTCTGCATCATTTAAGAAAAGAATTCTGAATGAGAAGAGATAATTCCAGCAACTGTTTGTGAGGCAAAGCCGTGGCATGCGGGAGGGCAGGGGTGGGCAGGGGCAGCCAGGAACAGGCAAGGACAGGCAGGAGCAGGAAGGAGGGAGCAAGGACAGGCAGGAGGAAATGAGTGGACAGGTGAGGGCAGGAGCAGGCCAGAGAGGACAGCAGGAAGGAAGGGGTAGGAGCAGGCAAGAGGGTGTGGGGACAGGCA
>NW_026623375.1:782163-814710 GCF_030028575.1 Malurus melanocephalus | reverse complement strand
GAAGGCAGAGGAAGACAGGAGCAGGCAGGGACTGCCCGTTGGTGGCCGGCCAGTGACCATGGCTGACTGTTGAGTTGGCAGAGGCTGAGCCCCAGGTGAGCATCCCCCAGACCCTGTCACCCCACTCCCATCACAGCCCAGTCTGGCTGGTTTGCAGAACTCCCAGGTGTGTTTTCTGAACCAGCACTGGTTCTGCTGGATGCAGCCATTCCTCCAGGCCCCAGGGAAATGGGTGGGATTTTATCGATCATGAGGAATTCGATAGAGAAAATTCTGTAGATCTTTTATAAACATGAAGCTCTACCTTTGGAAATTATTTTCTTCTTTTAATGATTCCTTGATAACTAAAGGCTGCCAGCAGCTAAGGCGCTGTCCCGGTGCCGGGACGGGTGTCCCCTCCCTGTCACCCAGCCACGGGCACTGTGCTGTGCCTGCCAGGGATGAGCGCTGAGCCCGTGGCCTCGGGTCCTGCCCTGGGCTGGAGGAACCCAAACCAAACCCAGAAAAACTGCAAATTGTGCCAGATCGGAGAGGAGGTTTACGAGGGGCTCTGCACCAGGCAAGGCCCAGGGGTYGGGGGGCTGGTGGCTGGTGAGGGCTCCCCTGAGCCCGGCACATCCCGAAGACATCGCGCCATCCTCTGCAGACCACAGCTGATGTCAGAGCATGTGCGTTACTGTGACCTTCAAACCTGTTGCTGCAGAATTAGTATTACTTCAGTGGTGAATGTTTTTAATTTCCATATCTTCAGCTCTGAAGGCGCTCCCAGGTCTGTCCAGGATGCTGCTGGAAGGTCTCTGGGGCCGAGGGGCACCCCGGGGCTGTGGGCACATGCAGGAGCTGCTGTGGGGGGAGTCACATCTTTTCTGTTCGGGATTTCTGTGTCTGTGTTGGGGTGACACTCGTGCATGGAGCAGGTGTTGTTGGGTGCTGAGCAAACCAGGCAGCCTTGGGGGGGACCTGCAGGGTTGTGGCACCAGGCAGCTTTGGAGGCAGGTTTGGGATTGAGATCCACGCTCCAGGGTGAGCTTGGCAAATGCTGGGTCCTCTTCACAGAAYTCATACCTTGAGTATTCCTGACATTGTCCGTTCTGCTGCTTGCCAAACTCTTATTCCAAGGCTTATTTCCGGATGACCTGTTTCTTCTGTGGAGGAATGTACAATGGGATGTGCCTGGCCCTGCACAGACGCTCAGATCTGTGTGGACTCCTCCAAGGAAGGGCAGAGTGACAGGGGTTGAGTCACTGTTTACTGTAATTTGATGATTTAATCTTCACTGTTGGATGGGGAAAGCAGAGTTTTGGGAGGATGCTCAGAGCTGAGAGTCTCAGGAGAGCCCTGGTCCCCAGTGCCCAGGTGCTCCACACGTGTGGGGAAAGCCCAGGAAATCCATACCTGGAGCATCCCTGGAGCTGCTGGGGRATGTCAGGTCTGGTGTCCCACYTGGACTCAGTGACTGGCACCGGGGTCCCCGATGGCAGARGGGGACCCAGAGCCCTGTGCTGCCCCAGAGGAGGGGCTGGGGGGGCAGGACATGCCACCACCCACYGCACAGGGTGGCACATCCTGGCTCTGGCCCCGGCTGCATTACACCTGAGTGCTACAGGTAAGTGGGTCCAGGCTCTCCGCTGGTTCCCCCTGGGACAGGAGGGATCTGACAGTTCCCCCTGGGGCTGTGCTGACCCCTTGRCTGCTGGTCCGTGGCAGCTCCAGAACCTGCCTTGCTCATGGCTGAGCCCTGCTGGTGCTGCTGCTGTGCCTGTGTGCCCTGGCTGGGGCTCTGAGCAGCCTTCTCTCATCACCAAAGGAGCTATCGATCGGTTTAATGCATTTAATAAATGAATGTGAGTTTGTGCAGTGGCCAACCCGTGTGGACAGAGTGAAGACAAGTGAGCACAGGGGAGCCCAAGGGCCCTGATGGTTGTGAATCCCAGAGCCCTCACCCCAGGGAGGAACCAAGGGGGTTCTAGCACAGGACACGAGGATCCCGCTGTTCCCAAAGGTTGGGATCTCACCTGGAGAGTGCAACCTGCTCCAATTGTGGCATCTCTGCTGGGGCAGGAGCAGGTGAGGCTGCGTGGCCACACACCTCTGGCTCCATGCATGGAAGTGTCACCTGAGCTGTTTATTTCTGATGACATTCAAAGTGGTAATTAAAACAAGGAAGAAAAGAAAAAAAAAGAAAAAAAAGAAAAAAAAAAGAAAATGTTTATTGTTGAACAGTTTGTGTTTGTGAATTTGATTTCACCTGCAAGTATTTGATGACTTTTCTACATCCTAGACTACCTGCTGTGTGTTGTCAAATGGTTCTCATGAACCTCCTTTTAGATGGGCATATACTATTGATTCAATTTGCTGCATGTATGAAAAAAATAAAATATTTAATTTTAAAGAAACCCTGAGAGCTTGGCTTCCTTTGCCCACGAGACCCTGGGGATGAGCCAGTGGCTGGGCATGTGGGGGGTCCTGGGGGCCGGGGTCACCCAGCAGGAAACGGTGAGAAATTTCAGGGGTTTGGTCAAAAAGCTGCGTAACTGTGCATCTGGAGATGGTCAGTGCATGGAGCTGCCCAAATTCAGGTCCCAGAGAGGAGACCTGCAGTGTACGGATGCTGGGGATGGGAAGGATGGGCGCGTTCCTTGTATCACCAGTTAATTGCTCTAATGGGTTACTCAGAGCTGCTGCAGAGGCTCTTCCCAACACCCCAGAGCTCTGGTTCCAGTCTCTAGAGTGGTGCAGGGCTGTGGGCACGAACTGGTTGCACTGGTGAGTGCCCTGCAGCGAGGGCAGGGGGGTCGGGGTCCCCTGGGATCCCCCAGTGCCTGCAGGGTCTCCAGGGACTGGAGGGATCCCCTGGCCGAGGGCACCGTCACTCTGCTCTGTGCCAGGAGAGCTGCATGGCACGTCCTGCCTTTCTCCATCGAGGAACTGCTTTTTTAGGAAGTGCCCTCGTGAAACTGGRTGAGTGTGTTGGGAAGGGCTTCTCCTCCTGCCTTTGGAGATATTAGCTAAGCTTTTAACAAAACGTCCTCATCTCTGTGACCCAGTGGGGCTGATGGTCACCAGGTCACCTCAGTTCACCTGGGGGTGGGAGAGCTGCCCTGTTCTACCAGCCCTGGCACTGCTGGCACACGCTGGCATCTCCTCCAGGSTGGGTGCCCCACACCCCCAGTCTCATTCCCTGCTGCTTCCCTCAACCCCCAGCCATGCCAGGAAGGCTCCCCAGCCCAGGACAGGGTTTTGGTTTTGCCTGGTCGAGCCCCTCCCCACATTCACTGATGTGCCCATTCCCACCATGTCGGAAACACTCCTGAGCTTCGCCTCTCCTGGCTTGTGTAAGTGAAACATTTGGTTTTGTGACACTTTCCTTAATTATGGGAGCTAATGACAAAACCATTGTGACAAATGACTCAGCTTTTGATAGTGAAGTTAATTAATTCTGAAGTTAGAGCCTCCATTGGAGTATCTGGAAAAACCCGATTAGGAAGCCTGCTTACCCAGCGTGACACAGGCAGAAGGAGCCCGAGTCCCTGTGACAGCCAGGTAGAACCCTCCCCAGGCTGTGAGGGATGATCTGCCCAGAGCCAGGGGATTAAAGGCCAGACATCCTGGTGCTTGCCTCCTGATCTGTCCCTCCATCCATCAAAGTATCCAGGGGAGCACAGCCTCTTTAATGTTGGAGTGAGTGACCAGGAGCAGCTCTGCATTGGGCGCTGACCTTCAAGAGCGTCTCCCTGAAGCCATCTTTCATCTCTTTCATTTGCATTACAATCCTGTTTGCCTCATTATTCCTTATCCACTTCTTCTTCAAAGGATTTAAATCAAATCAATTAAATTGTGGCAGGCGGGAGCAGCAGCGAACCTTTCCTTGTGGCTCAGCGTGGTCTGGCTGACTACAGCATGGGTTTAATCTTCTGCTATTTGTTCTTTTATTGCTTCTGGGCTACCACTGCCCACAGATGCCTTTGTTAATCGTCCACCCTCCCCACCCATCCCATGCAGACACGCTCCATGTGCAGGCTGGGCTTTGTATGACCTTGGGGAAGGGATTCTCTTGGCTTCCCTCACGCAGCCCGCAGGGATCACACAGGGATYGGGAAGATGGGGAGCTGCTGACCAYGGAGCAGCTCTGGGAGCCCTGGGGCACTGTCATAATGCTGGCTGTCCTGTGCCATCCCTTTCCATCTCCTCAGCTTGTTTTGTCTGCCCAGGGAATCAAAGAACTGTGGAACCATTCAGGTTGTAGAGCTCTCCAAGACCATCGTGTTCAAATGTTCCTCCAGCGCTGCCAAGGCCACCACTCACCCATGTCCCTAAGTGCCATCCACAAGGCTTTTAAATCCCTCCAGGTACRGGAACTCTACCACYTCACAACCCCTGCAGTGAAGAAATTTTCCCTGATATCCAACTTAAACCTCCCCTGRTGCAAATTGAGGTTGTTTCCCCATGTCTTATCACTTGTTCCTTCAGAGAATGGACTGACCCCACCTGGCTGCACCCTCCTGTCAGGGAGTCATGGGGATTGTGTTAGTACAGATGGAAGAAAAATGCTGGAGGAACGTCACAAGTGTGGGCAAAATAACGCAGATTTGGGCACGCAGCTGCTGCAAGTGTGGTCACCTGGGCCCCGGAAGCTGCGTGCTGCTGGCCCACACACGGCCACCCCTGCTCTCTCGGCATCTCTCAGAATAAAGAGGCTTAATCAGAATGGATTTCTGTTCCTCCCCTGCTATTTTTATTGCTACTCAACTGTCGGAAATCCAGCAGGGAGAGCGGAGCTGGTAGGGGATTGCGCCAGCTTGCACCAAGACAGGCAGCTCGTGCCACGGGCACTGCGGCTGGTGGCATGTATGGCATCGCTGTCACCCCCCGGCAGCACAGCACACAGGGACACACCAGCCTCACCACTGGAGTCCTGCTGGAGCCAGTGGATTGCAGCCAGCACTTCCAAAGTGTGTGCAGATATAAATAATCCCCTCGTAGGAGTGAGGAAGGATGAACACATGTGCTGAAGGCTCTGGAGTCCTTATCCCCTCACAGCCCCCGGGAGCAGGAAAATGGAGTGAAGACTAGGCAGGGCTGGAGCATCTCCTTGCATCGCTAATGACCCAAACTYGCCTTGTATCAGCCTCTCTTCCTTCAAGGAAAAACCTAATCCAGATAGGGATTATTTCTGACTACTTACTTCCTGTCACTTTGCCAATTTAAATGCAGCAGAGCTTTCATCACTGGATTTGGGAGGACAAAGCCTAACAGATCTCAGGTTAGGACATTTTTGCCTGCAAGGACAGCTTTTTTCTAGCAAGAGTTGTACAATCTTTGCAGTGTGGGCTGGATTTTGTTATTTGTTTCTACTTTGCCCAGTGCAGGAGGGTCTGGGTCCAGGAGCAGGAAGATGACGATGRGCAAGGCCTGGAACAGGAAGAGGTGATGGAGACAGAGATGAAGCTGGAGGAGCTCAGGGTGCCCTGGTCAGGGTGTCAAGCTGAGCCCCTGCAGTTTGAGTTGCAGAGCAGGATATCAAGGTCACCAAATTCTCATTGGTCCCAAATCCTAGCGAACACTGGGGAGGCCAGAGCTCTGAGCTCACTCCTGGAGCTGACACTCCATTCATGGAGCAGGGAAAGGGCTGCAGGGCTTGGCCAGGGTGTCCTCACCTCCAACCCACAGGGGCCATCACGATCTGACATGGACTTTGCTTCTGTTTGAGCTCGCTTTGTTCAAAGCCTAGGAAACGGTACATGTGCACTCTGCTCACACCTACACACGCTGTGTTAAAATAACACAATTAAGGCTGCAAAATCCCCCACTCGCAACGCAATTTGCAGCCCCTCAGCTGTGGGTGGGAGATATCTTTGCTGCCTCTGCGCAGGCCGGGGGCCGGGCAGGGTGCTGGCGTCAGGCGCTGCCCCACGCGCCGGTGACAGGCGGGGGGTGGCGGGGGTGGCAGGATGAGGGGTGTCGTGCCGGGGCTGAGGCAGATGTCCTGCACAAACTTGGTCTTTCCCTGCGCCGTGCTCTGAGCTACCTTCGTGGTACCCACGGGATTGCTCAGAGCCAGGGGCTTAGGAAAACCATGGGCTCAGGAAAACCATGTGGAGCAACTTTTTACACCGGCAGATAGTGGCAGAACAAGGAGGAATGGTTTTTAAATTAAAAGATGAGAGGTTTAAGTTGAATATCAAGAAGAAATTGCTCTCTGTGAGGGTAGAAGGCCCTGGCACAGGCTGTCCAGAGAAGCTGTGGCTGCCCTGGGATCCCTGGAAGTGTCCAAGGCCAGGCTGGATGGGACTTGGAGCAGCCTGGGACAGTGGAAGGTGTCCCTACACATGGCAGTGGGTGGGACTGGTTGAACTTTAAGATTCCTTCCAGYCCAAACCATTCTGGTGTTCTGTGATCCTTTGACGAGTGTCCCATGGCAGCCATGCCCAGAACTCATCTCAGTGTCCAGTCTGTGACCCCAAGGTGTCACTGAGAACCATCACGTGCCTCTGCCAGTGCCAGTCCCCAAAACTGAGAAGCGATAACCCCTCCTCAAAAAAAAAAAATGCACAGGAAAAAACCCAGCAATGCAGGGTGGGTGGGTCGGTGCTGCTGACCCCAACCCTTGTGTCCCCATCYTCACACTGCTCTGAAGGCTGTATCCCCTCCCAGCTCACCGAGCACTGCCACTCTCCGGATGGAAATGCTGGGAAGCAGGAGCTGGTGCTGTGCGCCCAGAGAGTCTGGGCAGAGCTGCACCGCCTCCAGCCTGAGCTGGGAACCAGGCACAGGGCCCGTGGGGAAGCAGGGAATGAACCAGGGTGATCCACAGCCAGGAGCCAGCGGGAAGCTGGGGAGGGAGCGCGGCGGGGCAGCAATCAGCGTGCCCTACCCGGGGAGAAGCACGAACGGTGATTYCAGGTTGAGGAGCTACTTAATTTTCGCATTCTTAATTTTTCAGTACCTTCATAATTTTCTGTTTGCCTTTTTGGAGTAAATAACGAGTATTTCCATGTGAGTGCATACAGATGAGGGCTGGGGAAGTACACGCCATCGTGTAAATCGTTCGCTTTCCCGTCTCACCGTGGCCCTGACAGGACCGAGAATTCCAAAGGTAAGTGTATTCTAGGGCTTGTTGGAAAGGTCGCATGAGTCATGGGCTCATCCAACCGGCTGGGGGATGTTTGAGAGAGATGAGGAGACAGCGGAGAGGGAGAGGGCAGGGGGGTTAACCCCTGGGAATTGTTCAGGAGTGGGCTGTGTGTACAGAGGATGTTCAGAGTCAACCAGCTCTTGGGCAGGGATAAACACCCGTTTATCGCCGGGGCAGGGACAGCTCCGTGTCAGCACSGGCAGCTGTGCCCTCCCTGGGGTCCGCTGTGCGGGTGCGGGGCCCCCAGCCCCTTGCCCCAGGTGCCRCCCGGTGCCCGGTGCCGCTGCGGCAGCTCAAGAGCCAGGCGGACGGGGGTGGGGGAATCAGGGAATCGAGCGGCCCCGTGCCGGGGGGCTGGGACGGGTAGGCGACTGTCCCTGAGGGGTGGGCACTTCCACCCGGTCCAGGTCCCGGTCCGTTCGGACAGTGCCAGTCCGATCCCAGCATCCCGGGGTGGGGTTCCCGGGGCAGTCACGGTCCCCGCCCAGTCCCGGCGCCCCGGGGTGGGTTTCCCGTCCCGGTCCCCGTTCCCCCGGCGCCGGTGCCGGTGCCGGTCGCTGTCCCCGCCGCCGGCCGGTCGGAGCGGGCGGGGGGCGGTGTCCCGGCGGCGCAGCCCCCCGCGGGTCCCGCCCCCCGCTGCCCCCCGCCCCCGCCGCCCCCCGCCGCTGCCTTGGCCGGGCGGCGCGGGGGAGGCGCCGGGAGAGGCGGCGGGAGCGCACGGCGGAGCCGCTCCGCCGGGCTGGGCTGCTGCGCTCCGCGGGCTGCGCTCGGGCCATGCCTGCCGCGCTCCCCGCGGCCGGGCCGCCCCGCTCCGCGCCGCCGCGGGGGCCCGGCTCTCCGCCGGCCGCGGGGGCATGAGGCGGCGGGCGGCGGGCGGCGGCGCCGGCCCTTCCCCTGCGAGCCGCCGCCGGAGGATGAAGCAGCATGAGGATGTGTGACAGAGGCGTCCAGATGCTCGTCACCACGGTGGGAGCCTTCGCAGCCTTCAGCCTGATGACCATCGCCGTGGGCACTGACTACTGGCTCTACTCGCGCGGCGTGTGCAGGACTAAGTCCATGAGCGACAACGACACGAGCCGCAAGAACGAGGAGGTGATGACCCACTCGGGGCTCTGGAGGACGTGCTGCCTGGAAGGTACCGACCCCCGCGGCCCCAAAACTTCGGGGGAAGGGTAGGATCGGGGAGCCCCCCACCCCAAATACGGGCCCCCGGCGAGCGGCGCATCCCCCAGCCATCCGAGCATCCCCCAGCCCGGCGGCCCCGCCGCTCCCCTGTGCCGCCTTCCGCTCCCTTCCTCGGGCACTCGCGATGGCACCGAGATGGAACCTCACGGAGGGCCGCTCCACGCCGGGCGCGGGGCCGGGGGAAGCGGGTCTGCGGGGTGCGGGATCCCCCCGTGCTGGGGACCGGCGCTGGCGGCGGCACACGCGCCGTATCCTCCCGGGGAGCTCCGGGCTGAGGGGCCACAGGTCCCTCTCCTGATCAGGAATGTGTGAGTGAGATCCCCGCGGCTGCTGCCCCTCTCCAAAGCTCCGCCGGCACCGCGTCCTGACCACCGGGCAACCCACAGCACCCGGCGTTTTCATCACCGAGCCCCAGCACCAGCGCCGGCCCTTTCCCCCTCAGCAGCCCAGCGGGGCAAGGTGGGCTGCTGCCTCACCGCAGCTCGTCCCTCTGTCCCCACGGCTGGGCACTCCCACAGCTGCGCTGCCCCACCACGGCTGCCCCACGGCCGTGCTCTTGCCTGCCCGGCCTCGCCGCTTCGCCCCGCTGCTTCCCTCCCGCAGCAGTGCCTGCCTGGCGAGGCCCCAGCAGCTGCCGCCCTCCTGCAGCACAGGCCACATTTTGGGGCAGTTTCACCCCAAAGCTGCCGGTTGAGGAGTTTCTGAGCACCCACAGGCTGTGGTTAAAGACGAGCTTTAACAAACCAGGTGCTGGTACCTGGCGCAGCAAAAAATGGCCGATGGCATCACCCTGGGCCCTAACTTTTACAATTGTGGCAGCAGTGGGTGTCCTGTGTGCTCAGGCAAACYTGCCCCACTGTCCTGCAGAGCCTTGGGGGTGTCAGACTGCCCCTGTCCAGGAGCGACCCCTCCAGTGGTGGGGGCAGGCAAGCCACGGGGCTGAGCTGCTCCTCCACGTTGGAAAGTTCTCGGTGAGTCACGGCCATGGATGCAGAAATACCCTGTCTGCTCCTGGTGCTCAGTCCTAAAACTGGCAAAGTCAGTCAGAGCTTTCTTATTGATTCAAGGAGGGTTTGGATCATGTTCTAATTCCATAATAAATAATTTGAGATAATCTGTCTCCCCTCTTGGGTTGAGGGAGCCAAGGAGGCAGAAGCCAGGGATGTGAAAGATGAGATCGCTGGAGGCATGAGTAATTTCAAAAATTCTTCAGTTTGCTACCTGTATTTTTTTTTCCAGTCGATGTTTTATGTTTCCCTCATTGTGATCAATCACTGCTTTGGAAGGAGCCAGAGAAGCCCCRCTGCCCTGGGCACAGCTCACTCGGGAAAGGGTTTGGCAGTGCCATGGCAGAGCTCAGAGCTGGATCACAGCCCACCCCTTTGAGCCCGGGCACAGGGCTGGGAGCGGCAGGGCATGGGCTCRCCGTGGGCTCAGCACTCCCTGTTCCACATCCTACCCCGTGCTGGTGCTCTGAGAGCTGTTGGGGTGGGAGTGGGAGTGGGAACCGTGCGGGGCTGCGTGGCCGTACCTGCGGCACAGCCGAGGCCTCGTGCGGGGCACGGGCTCCGTCATCCCCTGCGTGTGGGTGCGGGTGACACTGGGGCTGCGGGGGCTGCAGCATCCAGTCAGGGATGGGGAGGGTCCCAGCCTGTGCTGGGGGGGAGAATATGGGGCTGTGATGGTGCTGGGGGGACGTGCCTGGGCTGCTTCTCGCCCTCCTGGATTCTGCAGGAGAAAGGCACTTCACAGGCTGTTAACCAGCGCGATGCTGGGAAGGGAAAACTTCCCCCAGCCSAGCCGCCAAGGGTTCACGCGTCGGTGCGGGGGAAGGACCGTGCTGGGGCGGGGGCTGAGGACCCCCGCAGCCGGGGGAGCGCTGCGGGCTGAGCTCTGAACCTGTTACAAGCAGCAGGTCCCGGGTGATTCCTGCTGCAGGGCCTGCTCTCACTGTGCCGGGCTCGAAACAGGGACAGGGGGCTCCATCCCCGAGCACGGTCTGTCGCAGGGCCCGCTCCTCCTGCGCTGCACAGGATGCTTTTAGCGCTGAGCAGAGCTCCCTGCCCGTCGGGAGCCGCCTCAGCCCTGAACTTTGCGCCGCTACCGGGGGCTGGGTGCGYGTAACGAGGGAGGGATGGCGTGAGGAGCCCCCGTGGCTCGGGCGGCCGGGCGAGCGTGGCTCATCACGAAGCTGCCCGACGTGAGTGCCGGCTCCGAGCATCCCTGCCGGTCCCGGCGCAGCGCCTGCGTGGGAGCCCCGCACCACGTGAGCGTCACAAGCCCATCGGCGAGAGCGGATAAATGCTGAATGGAGCCGCCGCAGACCCATGGAGAGACACCCACACTGGGAAACACAAATTAGCGGTTGACTCAGTAGCTGGAACACCAGGCAGGTGTTCCCAGACTGCTGGGCTGGGATAGTCTGTTGGCAGTTCGCAGCGTTTGGATCCTGATTATTTGTTTCACGAAATGTGAACGCTGGGCAGGTGTCCCCTCGTGTGTCCAGCTCAGGTGGATGTCCCCTGTCGCTGTTTCAGTGTCACTCGTTTTTCTCTGTGCCTGCTGTGTCGGTGGGGAAGGGAGGGAAGCACACGGCACTTYGGGGAGAGAGCTGAAGTTGAGAAATAGCTGCTTAGGCTGGTGGTGKTTTTAAGAAAGTAAGAGAACTTTGGTTTTCATCAAACTTAATTAAATTCAGCATCATTAAATGCAGCATCATTAAATGCAGGGAGGCTCCGTGTCCTCCCTGCTGCGTGGTGTAGATTGGGACTGGCTCCATGGCATCATGCGGATCTGAAACAGGCAGAAGGAGCAGGAGGATTTGGCCAAGGCTGCTCAAAATACCATATTTTAAGGCGATGTGGTACTTTTCCTTTCCTCCTTCATTTCCCTCATCAGGATAAAGTGCTCTGTCATTTCTGGAGGAGGCCAAGCGTAGCTCTGCCTGCCTCCCTCACAGAGGATGCTCAGCATCCTGCATCCCTCTGGGGTGGGACGTGGGGCGTTTTGCAGGGGACACAGATATTTGATGTCCCAGAGCTGTCCTTTGGCTGAGCTGTCCCCCTTGGGCCCATTCTGGCCCCTGCAGTGTCCCCCACAGCAGCGCCAGCACAGCCTTTTCCAACCAACAGTTCTGCCTTGCTGAGCTTGGAGAGCTTTGTTCAGGGCTGGTCTTTAGGGATGAAGCTGCCTGGATTTAAACATAATATTGCAGATACCATTGGCTGACAGGACCCTGCCCAGTCCTTTCTACACCTGACCTGCAGCTCCTGCATGGTGGATGGATGGTCACTCCTGGAGGCTATACCTGAGGGTGACTGGCCATGTCCCTGAGCCAGTGGTTCCTCTGGAGAGCTCATGAGCTCCTCAAACTCCCCTTGAACACAAGAAATCATCTCTGGTCCCCAGGTCTCCCGTGGCCATGTGGGCTGTTTGTCTATGCCCTGCCGGTTGTGAGTCTGGCTGTACACTGAGGGCACGGAGCCCCTCACAGGGAGTCCCCAYGATGGAGGGACCCCCAGCCCATTTGGTGTGACTGAGCAGCATCCCCTGTCCCTAAACTGGAAGTTGCTCTGCTGGCTCCTTGCTCTTGGTTCTTGGAGCTGGCTCTGTAGAGGTGGCCATCGCTGAACGAGCCCATGGTGCTGAGCTGCCCAAATTTGCCTGACCCACCTCCCTCATTCGTCAATATTCCCATCAGTCTTTTCTCTGCCATTTCCCTCTTTTACTCCCAATTGTTTCATGTTTTATTCARTGCTCTCAATAAAGATGTTGTTGTAGCTCAGCACTGTCCTGGTAACAGGCAATCCTGTGCAGGAACATCCCTCAGATGACAGGGACCGTCTCTGTGAGCTCCCAGCCCCGTTAATAAAGTGCTGTTGATTCTGCATAATACAGGTCTTTAACTTTTTCAGGAGAGCTAAATCAAATACCCTGTGGAACTCTTAAATGTATTATGTTACCGACTCCCTTTATCAACTGAATTTGTAACTGTATCAAGAAAAATTCATGAAGTTTGATAAATCTATTTTCCACGAGGCCGTTTGACATTTGCCTCCTCCCCCGTTCCCACCTCTGCTAACCCACAGGCGGTGCTGGGGACACAGCTCCTGCCATTGCCCATCGCATCACTCTTGGCATTAAACCAGCTTCTCCCGTCTTCTAGAAATTCACCAGAATGCCAAGGTTTATTAAATCCATTTTAGATCTTCAGAAGCCTCCTCAGCCTATTCTCTGAATGCTCCTGGGAGGAAGTCCTCTAGTCCTCCCAGTTCCATGTTTACACTTTGCAGTCGCTGTTTAGCATCCCCCCAGCTCCTTCCAGAATACAGGAGCCTATTTGTCTCCAAGTACAGAACAGAAGTATCTGATGAATAAATAAGCATGTGTCACTTGTGCTCCATGACTGACAGTTACACCGTCRTGATCCAGTGGTGCTTTACACCGTCAGCAAAGCTCCTTCCAGCACAATGGAAGAATTCCTCTTGTTTTGCCTTGACCTTTCAGTTGCAGATTTATTTTAACTGGTTCCACCAGCCATGTGTGCAGCCTTTCCAYCTCAAAGTCCCTGATTTTTAATTTTTTAATTCAGTTTTCCAGTCCCCTTTCCAGTAGGCCTGGCAGGGGTGTGAGGCTCAGGAAAGCACCTGCCCTTGCTCYTGGATTTCCATTTTCCCCTGTTGGTTTTGTCTGTGGTTGGTTTTGGCTCTGCTGAGCTGAGCTGGGTCGCAGCGAAGGCGTTAAATCGGGCTGGAAGTGGCTGCCCTGGCCAGGCACCAGCTCTTCCCCCGCCTCCAGCTCCTCTCAGCCCTCTGAGTGAGGCCAAGCAGAGAATTTCCCCAAGGTGACAGCAAGATTGTTTCTGTTAGAAAGTTATTATCTTTAATTTTTAAAAGCGCCAAGCAAATGTCCCTGAGATTGCAATCACCCATGATGGAGCACTTTTTCTCGCTACTCATTATAGGCAGGTATTTAAGGAGCTGCTCATCCTGTTCCTCTGTCTGGTCGGTGTCTGTGATAGATTCTCATCTCCACCCCAACGTGCCGCTGCTCRGCAGTGCCCAGTCCAGCTCGGTGCYGGTGTTGGTGATGGTGTGGCTGTCAGGCTGCCCTCCACGGCCACACTGACCATGCTGACCACCCTGCCCAGYGCCCCAGCACCCCTGGCATGGTGCCCCACAATGCCAGCAGCCACGGCTGTGCCCGGGTACCAGTGAGGAGAGCTCAGGGATGGTGGCTATGGGGCAGGGATGCACAGATGGGGACAGTCASTGTGAGCTRGAGGGGSACACGGGGCTGCTCTGTGCAGAGARGTGGRTTTGGGGAGGTGCTGGAAAGGGGTTAATTGCTCTTTGYTACCTGAGGGCTGGGTGGTGTCCAGTTTTCCTGTGTGATGGAAGTGGTGTGGTGTGTAAATGGAGGATGTGGTGTGGTCACACAAGGTGARCTGAGGGGTGAAGGTGGACAGGGAYAGTTACCTGTTTAAGACCACCTGATGGGATCACCAGGCTGCAGCTTAACTCCCAGCGAGTCTTTCCTCCAGGACAGCCCAGAGCAGGSACAGCCCAACCCCTGGCACTGTGRTCACACAGGACCAAACAGAGGGGCAGGGGATTCTGCGAGGGGGCACARCCTGGGATTCAGGGAATCCCTGAGCCTCGCCTTGGTGGAGGATGTTTCRGATAAACGTGAATTACTGTCCTCTGATGGAGATGGGAATGAGGTTGGCTGGACCCTCAGGCTGCTCCAGACGCACGTTCTTGTGGCACACAGCCAAATGCCACGAGTCATAAAAATCCTGCTGGACACGGAGGGTCTCATGCCACTGCCAGCTGGCACCGTGGCTCCGAGCAGCCGTGCCTCCAGCTCCACGGCTGCTTGGAGAGTGTCCGGGGGGGAGCTGTGCCACCAGCTCTGCTTTGAGCACCGGGTGCAACATTCACCCTTCTGGGATGCTGCAGTGTCTTCTGGGCAAAAATCCTGACTTGTGGGGTGGGTTAAAGAGCCGGTTCCCTCACTGCCTGCGAGCAGCACGTGATGAGTAAAATGTATGCTGTGAACAGCTCAGAAACAGGCATTTTACTGCTGCATAGGCGTGGTGCAGAGCCTGTCATCTCCAGAGCTGTTCAATAGAGGTGGAAGGCTGAATTTGAATGAGGCTCAAGTGGGTTTTTTTTCCCATGCAAGGTCACTGGCTCCATGCCGGCAGTAAATAATTAGGGATAAATAATTAGGGATGGCTAACGAAGGCTGCGAGCYCCGGTGCTGGTGGCTGCGGTTTGGGGAGGATGTGGATGCCAGATCCTCCAGTTCCCGGCGAGGTGGGGACCGGCCGGGAGGTGCCAGCGATGACGTTTGCGGGAGCAGCCGGGGAGCGATGCCCGGCTCCTCTGCCAAGAGCTACGTGGCACTCGGTAAATCCCTTCTCTCGGCATGAGTTTTGCCTCTTGCAAGGTGAAGCCAGGTGGATTCAGGAGTGCTCAGCTCACACGGGGAAGTCCCCCAGCACCGCCGGCCCGCAGGGTGATGCCCTCCCGTGCCCCTGGCACGCCGTGCTCGGCACAGGGGGACAGCCCAGGTGTGGAGAGCTGTCGTGCTCTCCTGTTTGAGATGAGGTGAGGCGAGGCAGCCCAGGCATTAATCTTGCTCAGTGCTTCTCGCGTCTCCGCGGTTCCTGTTCACATGGGTTTCACCATGGATTTTTAATGAACACAGCGTGCACTTCATAAATAGACRTTAACCTCCTTTTTCGGGAAAATCAAAAATGCTCTTAAAATTATATAAATGCGCTAATCCGTAAGTGAAGAGGAAGGGGGGTTGCTCAGTTGCTGCCCGAGGGGTCCCAGTCGGCAGGGGGGGTTCTTCCCTGCCTCACCTGCTGACAAGTGCCACCGGCTGACTCGCGGCGCTGGCAGGAGGCAGCTGCCAGGTATCCACTGTCATTACACAGCAGCGCTGCCAGCTGCTGGGGCTGCCTCAGTCCGAGGCATCCGAGGAAAAAGTGTCCATCCGTGTCCTGAGTCCCTGCAAAGCGCCCGCAAGGACATGGGGAGAACGTGGGGAGGGGTCGTGCCCGCTGCCCCGCTCCCTTTCCAGAAGGGCTCCAGCTGGGCTGTAACACCTACACCCCGCTTCAGCCTTTCAAATGACCCTCGGAAGGAGATCCGCTGAAGCTGGTGGATGCATTTTGGCTTAGTGCTCCGTGTGGAGGCAGGAGGAGGGGGCTCACGTCCCTGCTGAGGGTTCCGGGTGGGTTTGCCGTGGCTGATGCTCCGGAGGTTTTGGGTAGCTTTGCTCGGGGCAGGGAGCCGCTMGCTGTGCGCAGTCCCACGCGGGCTGTGAGGAGCCGCGGCTCGCTCGGGGAGTGCAGCAGCTCCAGATAAGGGCTCTGATTAAGCAGACACCTGCTGTGATAAAGAATGACAGTGCCGGGGTGACAACGGGTGTCTCTCCCTYGGCGTGTGTGTGCTGACAGCTCTGCGGCGGGGAGGAGGCTCCGCAGGCTGTGCCGAGAGGAGCAGAGGCTGCATCCCGCACCGGGACCTGTTACACAACCCTTGGGAAACACCGCCCCTGTCCCGGCGCTGGGTCAGCCCGGGGCATTGGTGATGCTGCGGAATGTTCTGATTCCACACTTGTGTGCCTTCCCAACCTCCTGCCTGCAACAGGTATTGCAGTGTCCTCAGAATGAAAAGCCCAGGCCAGGGTATGCTGTATGCTTTGAACTGTCCTGTGTTCTTTGGTCCCTTCCAACCCAAATTATTTGGGGGTTTTAATATTCTGTGGTCACTTGCCCAGAGGAGGAATGGAAGACCTTCTTGCAACAGGCYTTTGGTCCCTTTTGAGGTGTGTCAGGAGCTCTGGGCTTCACTCATCCCCCAAACACTGCAGGAATCCCTCACTCACCGGTGAGTGGCTGTGCTTGATCACATCGGGGTTCCTCATAGTCAGGGCAGGAGAGGCAGGAGGAGGGATCGTGGTTGCTGAGCAGATGACAGGGGGTGATGATTTTCTCAGATATTGCCTGTTTCTTATCTCCTGACACCACAATGTAAAGACAAATCTTGYGCTGTTGGGCAGCAGAGGAGGGCTGAGCTGTTCCCGTGTCAGCTCCTTAGGAATGGTGGTGTTTAATAACACAGTCATGTGGAAATGCCAGGGGGTGGGGAGGGCAGTGGGCAGGTTTGGGAGCGGGTCAGCCCCTTGTGCCATCCTGCCACCTTCCCTGGGGCTCTGTGTGTTTGCGGTTTGCCAAGGGGTTCGTACTGAAGGGGGAGAATTGGGGTGGACAGGAGCCAGGGGTGGGTGCAGGGGGAAAGGGGTACATGTGACCCCCCCCCCAGCCTTGCCTTTCTGTCGCTGAGCACCCATGGGGGTGTTGGCATTGGTGACACACCCTGTGGGACTTGGGCAGTAGTGAGCAGTGACAAAAGGAAGTATTTGAGGGTGACATTTGTGTTCATGTCTCTCTAATGGTCACATTTCCAGTTTCACTGTTGGTTTGCTAATTGTCTCCTAATTATACCTTTATGCTGGAATCATAAGGTAGAGGGGAGAGCACCCCTAGAGGGATCACCAACAAGCAATGACCCTTTTGAAGTGTGCCTGATTTAACTCATTAAATTCAGCCTTGGTTTGKGCTGCTGGAGCCGACATCTAGCTGCTCATGTCCTACAGAACTTTCCTGGTCCCARAGGTGGCACCTCCACGCCTCTGGAGAGGCTGGGCTCCCTCCTTTCATGGAATAGGAGCCCTTCAGGSCAGGGCGGTGATGCTCAGCCGGATGTTAAACAGCAGCTTCTTGCAGCTGAGTGTGACACATCAGCATCACCGATTGCATCCCACAGCGCCATTGCCTGAGCACCGAGAGCGGCTGCACCTTCCCTGGGTGCCTCCTGCCCGTCCCGGGGCTGCTGCCTGCCTGGGAAAGGTCACTGTCACTTGGCCAGACAGACGGTGACCTCCCGGCAGCTGTCCCTGCCTCAGCCCGGCTGTGTGTCCCGGCCAGCTGAGACAGTCATTCCTGCCGGGATGCACGGCATCCTTGCCAAATCCTCCATTTGCCTGAGCAGCYTCGCTCAGCCCCGCAGCCTTATCGCGGCGCAGCAGCTGTGCCACCCGGCCTCACCGGGCTGGCAGCGGGGACCCCTCCAGATGGGCATGTGCTGATCCCCCCTGCCCGCCCAGGCTGCTCCGGGGGCTGGGAGACTCTGGCAGCCCCGAGGCTCCTTCTCCCCATGCTGCGAGAGCCTCTTGTCACTCCTCAGCACACTCCAGCCAAAGATGAAAGTGYTCTCTGTGCATCAGTCTTTGGCCTTCGCTCCTACGTGAGGAGCTGGAGAAGGATCAGAGCGATCGCGCCTTGCATGGGAAGCAGAAAAGCTGCAGCGGGGTGTGAGACCTCTCAGCTGGGGAGGAGCAGGAGCCGGGGTTTCTGCTTCTGTCTCCCATCGGCAGAAGTGTGGCCCTGCGAGGGCACGGCGAGGCAGCGAGGCCGGGGGAGGCGGTGTGCACGCTGTAAAGAATCGCATCCGATAACGTTAAATGTACTCTGCGCATTGCCCCAGCCTGCCCCGATTCGCAGTGCTGCCGCCCCCCACCCTCATCCTCAGCTCCCGGGAGCCCCCTGCCCGTCCCGCAGGGCCGGTGCCGCCGGAGCTCCGGTGCATCCCCAGCGCCGGGGCCGTGCGGCTGCGCTGCCAGTCCCGGCTCAGCGCGGCTGAGGTGCGAGACAGACGCGCCTCCGCCTCCGCCCCTGAGCCCCGTCTGCCGGCACCGCGCTCGCCGCGGGGCCCTGGGGACACCGGGCTGTGGGACTGCGGTGACGGAATGGCCCCTGTGCCCGCTGCAGAGTGCGGGAGCACGGCCGTGGTGGCGTTGGGTCTGTGGGAGCTGCTGTCCGTCGTGCGGCTGTGTCACACCATCCGTGCCACTCACAGAGGGGCTCAGTGACAGCCCTGTGCCTTTAGCAAGGACTGGGCAGGGCACAAAAGCTCAGTCACTTTTCAGAAATTCCTTGCAATGTCCATTTGAACAGGTCTCCCCTTCAGGATGAAGAGGAGTCTTCCATAAAACAGGAGGAGCAGAACATCCATCCCGTCAGCAGCCGGGAGTTGTTGCTGGGGCGCGGGCTCAGCCCTGCTGGTGGCACAGGCCGGGCTGTGACAGCAGCGTCACCTCCCGCGCAGAGCCTGTTCCAGGGCTGTGAAATCCCCAGCTCTGCACAGCTCCAGCTGAGCACCCAAAGTGAGCAGATGCTTGTGATCTGCAGYTCTGCAGTGCTCYRCTACCCGTCTGTAAATCGGGGATTACAGAATCATAGAACCATGGAATGCTTTGGGTTGCAAGGGACCTTCAAGACTGTCCAGTGCCACCTCCTTCCATGGRCAGGGACAYSTTCCACTGTCCCAGGRTGCTCCAAGCCCTGTCCAGCCTGGCCTTGGACACTKCCAGGGATCCAGGGGCAGCCACAGCTTCTCTGGGCAMCCTGTGCCAGGGCCTCCTCCATCAAGGGGAGGAATTTCTTCCATATATCTAATCCAATCTTCYTCTCTGTCAGTGTGAAGCCATTCTCCCTTGTCCTGTCMTTCCATGCCCCTGTCCACAGTCCCTCTCCAGCCCAGGGCKGCYGTCCATCCATTCTCCTTCTAGCYTGTAGCCCAAACTKCTGTGCATCATACAGAGAGCAGGAGGGTGCTCCCAGTGATAAGGTGGAGGTGCTGGGTTGCAGCTGGTACAGAGCCATTAAAGGGATGCTGCAGACACATCTCTCCCTGCAGGGGTGCATGGAGTGGGCTGAGGGCAAAGCCACAGGCCCTGGGCATGAGCCAGAGCTGACAATAGGAGAGTAAAGCCACGGGGGCAGCCCCAGGTARGTGCCATAGGGCTTGTGGAACTCCCACTGTCCTCGATACTGATGGCAGAGCAGCGCCTGGCTGCAGCAGCAGCAGCAGGATGGGTTCTCTCTGTGATGTAATGCAAAAGAGGAAGATGAAAAGTGTTGGGTGACTGGTGAAGCTCTCTGCTGCCACCCTTCTCAGGGGCTTTCACATGATTCTCTTCTCCCCCTCTGAGCTCTCTTTGGCTCCTGGAAGCACAGAGCCATGGGCAGCTGGGGTTGTTTAGCATTTGGAATGGCAGGGCCAGGTGGACCTGGGTTGTTTCAATGCCCACATTTTTTCTAGCAAAGCTTTTTGTGCTTTGAACCAGGTTTGGGAAGCAGGGGAAGGTGAGGCCATTTAATGGCCAAGGTGACGGTGAGAGTGGCTCAGAGGCCATGAGGCAGTTTGCCCGGCTCTGACCCAAGAGTGGAGCAGTTTTGTAGCCAGGAGTGGGGTCCTGCTCCCTGGGCTGGAAGATGCAGCGTGGGCAGGGACAGCCTTAGACAGAGGAGTGCCATGGGCTGCTAGAGGCTGGGGAGTGTTTCTGCAGCCATGTGTTAGGAGCTTTTGGTGCTGTAAAATCCCAAAGCGATGTGTGGTGGATGAGATGYATCTYCTGTCCCTGCCCAGGCAGGAGCCCRCTGCCACTGCAGGACTGTTCCCAAAAGCACAGTGCAGGYGAGTGTTGTGCCATGGGAACAGCTCTGGGGTTCTGGGCAGCTCACAAGGGCAGCTTTTATTTCCTGGAGYGGGGAGATGAGGTTGGCGTTGCTCACTCGCTCACCAGCAAAGTTCTCTCCTGATGCTCCGTCTGCAGGAGAGTCCCTCCTTGTTCTCCAAAAAAAGCCAAAAGAGTGAAACTATGGTGCTACTCCTGAATATGGCTTTCCCCATCTGGGGCGTTGGAGCTGCTCCCCGGGGCCGCTTCCCTCCCGCAGATGGTGAGGAGGCGGCGGGCGGGAGCTAAATCTGTCCATGCTGGATGCGCTCGGGGCCGGACCGGACCCACACCCCCGGCCGGGGAGAGCCTCACACGGGCGGGGAGGRGAGGGGAGAGGGGAGCTGTGGCTCCAGGATGCCACCGACTCCTTCCCAAACCAGCAGCACGATGCCCGCTGCATTCCCTGCAATAAATAGGCTGTGATAGATCGAGGTCCTTTTAGCACATCAGCTGAAAACTTCAAATATTTATACCAGGAAGATGTGACGGAAGTATAGATATATTTAAAAAAAAAAGGCAGGTGCTGGAGTGGCAGTCRTGTATTTGAAGTTCAAATACTTACCTTCAAATCCATGCTATAAAAGAGGAAGAACGTAATAAATTTAATATCACTTTTTCAGGGAAAACAACCTGCCGAGCCTCCTCCCAGGCTAAATGTGCTTTAAAGATTGACTGTGCAGCTGTAATAACTATTGATGAACTGTAAACATGAAAAGATCTCCCTGCTCCCGGCCTGTCAGGAGCATTAGGGTGGAAATGCTCTGTGCTCCGCTCCAGCATGACTCACCAAGGCCTCGGCAAACGTGTTTATTTGTAAAGATCCTTATTTCAGAAATAGTGACCTTTTTAATGCCTCGTGCAGCGAGCTCGGAAATTTGAAATTGCCTTTTGGCGACTGGCTCCTCTTGCTGCAGCTCTGACAGTGCTTTTCATGGCCATTTACATATTTTTAGCCTGGATATTCTGCACTGTGGGGCTCCTTTGGAGGATGATTTGCTTTTCRCAGCCCTGGAACTGCAGTGCTGGGCTGAGGTCAGGCTGCACTCAGGCCACAGGCAGCTCACTGCCCGCCGGGCTCCTCCCGAGCCTCTGCCCTGGAGCCATCTCTTTATGGGATGGCTTTAGTAACATTCTGCTTCAAACACAAACTGTGGTGTTGACCCCAAATTTAAGCAGCTGGTTCACCTTGAAATAGGGAATATAAARGGTGGGGAGGCCCTGGCACAGGGTGCCCAGAGAAGCTGTGGCTGCCCATGGATCCCTGGMAGTGYCCAAGGCCAGGCTGGASRGGRCTTGGAGCACCCTGGGACAGTGGRAGSTGTCCCTGCCATGGCAGRGGTGGCACAGGATGGGYTTCAAGGTCCCTTCCAACCCAAGTCATTCTGGGATTCTGTGCTGATTCCATGAATAAAACTGTTTTTCCAGGCTGCTGTCTATCACCGCAGCAGGGTGTCCCTTTTGGCTCTCACTCTGGCCGTCACCTCTCTGTCACTGTCACTGCCCCCGCCTGCTGTTGGTGCACCAAAGCCACTGTGCCCAGCACCCTGGTTGCCCTGTGCCCAGCACCCTGGTCACCCTGTGCCCACGGCCTGTCCCTTTGCTCTGAGTGCCTCCTTGAGCCATCAGGCTCCAGCCCCAGCCCTGGAGCAGCAGAGAGGACCCGCTCCGGGCAGGGTGGGCAGAGCAGCATCTCTCCCTGCCCCGAGCTGCGTTCTGCCCAGCTGTGATCGCTCAGCCGGCTCCCTCCACACCTCCAGAGAGGTGCCCAGCACCATGAGAACGTGCTAGATGTGAAATGCCGTGGCTGTGATGGGTTATTTCACATTTCTGGGGCCTGTGACTGATGTGCTGCGTGGTTTGGTGACGGGCGGTGGCACTGCTCCTTTCTGCTGCTGCTGCTCATCCCAATGCACTGGGGAAGGACGTTTTGATGCTTTTCCGCCATTTGTTTGCGCCGTTATCGGTGCTCTACAATTTTAAGTTGCTGATTTATATTCAGAGTTATGAATATCTTCTTTCTTCTCTTTGTTGGGCCTGTTTTTATTTTTATAGCTGTTTACTTATTAGCCAGGCAGTTTCTAAACCAATGCAAACTCCCGTCATGGTGATGAGTTTTGGGGCAAAACACTCTTAAATCATTCTCTGTACACAGTTGTGCTTTTATGCTTAAATCCATTCTCCTAAGTGATTTGGCTTATAATTGTTTTCTGCTCTGTGAATTGACCTCTCAGACACCAGGAGTCTGTGCTGGTGCCTCAGACTCGCCTCTGTGTGCCCATAAGAAGTGTAATCAAGCTGTGATTGCTTGGACTTGAGCAGCAACTAGTTTTTAATTCTGYGATCCATTCCCCTTCAGCTGTCAACACGGAGTCGAAAATAGCACTCCCCTGTGCTGGATGCCACGCTTCACAGCTATGAAATTGTCATTTATAGGTTTTTAGAAATTCAGAGGACATTTTAATACCGGTGAAGTGAAACCTCCAGCTCCCCATCATAATGCAGCTTCTCTCCTCCTTAGTATAAATAGGTGCTTAAGCAGCCTGGGGATGATCCGGCCTCTGCCAAGCTCAGGAGCAGACACCAGAGCACCCACACCCACAGATTCTCTTTGTTTAAGTTACTGGCACCTTGTTTAACCAGAGGAACTCAGGTTTTACGTTCTTGACTTTTGTTTTTGGCCCTGGTCCCAATTGGGCAGTTTTTATCCCCAGTGTTCTGGATGGGAAACACGTGGGTCAAATGCACTCCTACAAATGCGTGACACTGGATCCTTCTGTTAATTATCCAGCTGGGATCATGAAATCATGGAATGGGTTGGAAAAGACCCTAAAGAGCGGCACTCATACCAGGGTTGGGCTGGGAACTTCTGCTGGCTCTAGGAGTGGTGGGAAGGGGAGGATGGGGATGAGCCCAAGCCCCCTTTGCCAAACGGGCARAGAGCTCCCACCCTGCAGGACAGACCTTCTTTCACCATTTCCTGTGGGATCCAGCAATCTCCCAAAGCAGAGCTGGCTGTCCCCATTACCATCAGCCAGAGGGATGCTGGAAGGCAAACCCTTCCCAGAAGCTCATCAGTTTACCCAAGTAAATCTAAAATGTTCATTAAACGAGGAGAGCGGGATCCTGCTCCAGCTGCACGGAGAGAGGCCCCGGCGCCTCGGGCACTGGGATGCCTCCCGCCCTGCCCCATCTCTTGCCATCAGTGTCTCCAAGCAGCAAACAAACCAAAGATCATTATTTTTCTATAATTGCCAGAATTGTATTAATTTAAACAGATAAACTCAATCAGTGAAGCTCATTAATTTCTAGCACATGGCTTATTTACGCCGATTCCGGCTGCTCCAGCACTCATTGCGCCCTCATAGGAATGTCAATTACCTTTTAAAATAAAAATCAATGTTTATTCACTGTTAAAGATAAAACATGAAATGATTTCCTAAGACGTGCTGATGAGTGCTCTCCTCCCCAGCACGATCTGAGGGTGCCTGGCATCAGCAGCTGCTGCCCATTGCCATGTGCCATGGAGGGGACAGCAGGGTCCTGGCTGGCATGAGGGGACAGCAGAGGAGGGGCCACCCAGAACCTCTGCACTCACCACAGCCCCTGCACCTTCCCACCCCATCCCAGCACCTTCCCAGGAGTGTGGTGCTTTCCTGCCATGAGCTCCAGCAATGTGGAAGGACAGAGGGAGGAAGGCCGGAAGGATGCAGGGAGGAAGGAAGCTCAGGGRAGCGTGGGGGGAGCCCCTGGAAGCAGCTCCAGAGTGTTACCTGATTACTTTTCTAATGAGAAAACCCTCAGAGCACAGGGCTGGAAATTACCCATCAGYTGCAAACTTTTTTTTCCTCCTCTATTATTCAGAATTGTTTTGCTTTTCTGAACTGCCTTGTGTAGGTTGCTCCAACCCCACAGATTCCAGAATGGGAGATGATGAGTCACTGTCAAAATGTAGATTTTTTTTTTCTTTTTTTTTTCCCTTTTAACACCGCTGAGGGAGTGAAGTCCCTGCGCCACGCGCCGATCGCTGGCACCTCGCGGGCTGGCGCTGGCAGGAGCTCCCARCCCACCCGTGGTGTGAGTGCCAAGCTGTGCCCGCCGTGTCCCCCGTGATGGGCATCCCCTGCTCCCCGCACCCCGCCGAGCTGGTGGGGTGCAGGGGGCTCGGTTGGGGTCCCCCTGTGCCGTGTGTGTGTTCAGCTGTGTGCCCGCGCTGCCCTCCGCTCGGCCGGCACAGCGCGGCCACCTCTGCCGCCTCCGAGCGCCTGCATTCCTTTCATCTGACTTGGGTTTTTTCCACTGGTGGGGGGATTTTTTATGTGTAAAAACAGGAAAAAAGTCCTTTGGAACAGGCATATCTGTGTAGGTGCCTCTGCTCAGCCACAAGCCACCACCGCAGAGAGGGGGAGAGGGTGTGAAATGGAGACGGAGCAAGATTACACCGGTGCCGCCGGGGGAAGCTGGTGTGGGGCTGCTGGGCGATGGGGATGTGCTGCAGGAGAGCTCAGTCCTGGGGAGGAGGAGGATTCCTCCCACTGCYAGGTGATGAGGAGCCCAGCACCCATCCCCACACCAGTGCAGGACTGGGGGTTTTGCTTGAATTCAGCCTCTCCACAGTGGAGTTGGGGCCAACAGATGAATGTGTGGAGGCGGTGACAGTAACGGTCTGAGGAGTCACTCRGTGGGAGCTCCCCAAGGCTTCCCTGCCCTGGTGCAGAACACCCCTTGTCCTCAGCTCAAGCTGCAATTCCAGCTGGGTTACTCCAAACTGTGGTTTGGAGAAGCCACCCCACTGGCCTTCTCTAAAGCTCTCCTAAACTGCTGTGTGTCTTTGAACCTAGACTGTGTTGAAAATTCGGCAATGCAGAAGGCAAGTAAGGTGCTGGGGATGGCTGGAACCCACACAGCCTTTCCCAGGGGCACAGGAGCTGCTCAGTGCCACCTGCTGAGCCCTGTGCGCTGGCCACTGGGCGCTGGTCATGGCTAACACAGACCCAAAACCCTGCAGCTCTGCAATCTCACACCAGGGACCTTGTGCAAAGAGCCTCAGGATCCCTTGCAGAGCCTGGAGCTGGAGAAGGGAAGGAATACGGATGAATTTCTTTCCATCTCTCCAAGCATCTGGGAGGTGGGTGGGAGGTAAAAAAAGATGAGCCCTGAAGTTTTAATTCCTCGGAGATATTTAGGTATCTTGCTCTCGTTACTCAGGGAATGCAGAGCCTGTGCATCGCTGGGGATGTGCCGCAGGCTCCTTCCTAACCCAGCCCTTCCTGGCTCAGCTCTGACCTCTGGTTCTCCAAAATATTAATTTGGACCCACCACTTCCTTCAGATGGTGTGTAACACAGTGTCTTTAGGAAGGCCATTACTGGAAACCACAACCCGGGAGATAACTCGCTTGGATTTATGGGGAGGAGTGGGGAGCTGAGAGCTGGGATGTGACCTTGACTCCTGGCTGAGCCAGTATGAGGAGAGCAAGGAATTTTGTTCCCATTTATGAGAGGTCTCAGCTCATCCTCCTCAGCCTGAGTCCTCCTTTGCACACACCAGTAACACCCAGAATGGTCCCTGGAAAACTGTTCCACCAGAGGAAAAGTAATGAGATTTTAACACCAAAAGTGGAGCTCTTTAGTCTTCTGGCTGGCCGGGCTGGGATCGATATTCTTGGCTGTATTTTCACCACTGCAACCGTATTTCCCTCACAAGCCCCTCCCCGTCCCCCCAGCCCTCCCCGGGGAAAAGGGCTCTGAGAGGAAAACAACCTGAGATCAAATCAATTAATTGCCTCTGCATGTGCCGATAACTGCGGTGGCAGGAGCTGAGCGCGTCCAGCGAGCCCCGAGCGAGCAGAGAGCAGGGAAAGCACGAACGCTGCCCTCCGCCCCGGGGAGAGGGAGGGCTCCGGGGGCACTCACAGCGTCCGGCGTGCGGCTGGCGAGGCTCGGAGCCGCCGGGGATGGCAGCGATCGAAGCATCACGCGGAGCGCGGGATGCGAGCAGCCCTGCGGGCGGGGAGGGGAGGGGAGGCGAGGCGAGGGATGCCCGTACGAACCTGCGACTGCGGAGCGTGAAGTACGAGTTCACCGCTTCCAAATGAAATCCGGYGTCACCCAAAGGCAGGGCTCGCCGCAGGAGACACCGTGAAGGCACCTCACGGCCCCCTTGCTGACACGTACAAAAAGCCCTGGAAGGTGTCCCAGCTGGACAGGGAWTCCCTGGATTAATGTGAGACCGTTCCATGGAGAGTTTGACCCGCAGCTGGGTGAGGCTGGGGCAGAACGCGGGTGGACGCACCCCGCTCCTGGCCAGCARCTGCTCAGGATGGCACCGAGTGGTGGCAGAGCTGGGACCGCTCACGCTGACCCCTCCTGCTGAAGGTGGGGATGAGCAGGTCCGGCTCCTCTGTCCTGGCCGGGGCTGGGGTGGATTCAGGGGCTCAGAGCCGGACAATTGGGACTCCCAGCACAGCCCGACTGCGCAGAGCCAGCTGCTGCTGTCCTGGGCTCCGGCAGGGAAGCGTGGCAATAAGCCAAGTTGGCTAATTGGGATTCATACTAATAGGGAGAGGAAATTACTGAGATCCACCACCGAGACAGCCGAGCGAGGAGTGGGTACCGGCGGCAGCACCGCCTGCGCTGGCGCTCGCCCGGCCGCAGATGAATCAAACCTGGGGGTGTGACTCAAGCTCCCTGCACGGATCCACAGCACAGGCACGGCCAGTGGCGGGGAAAGGGCTCAGGAACAGGTTGGGATGTGCTGGAATCAGCAGCTCCCAGCCAGGAGAGGAGCCCAGGCACTGGCAGCACCAGGATGGGTGCATGGGGTGAGGCAGCAGCCCCCAGTCCAGCCTGTCCACAGAGCACGAGCCATGATGGTGCTGTGCCCAGGGCTGTGCCCAGCTCTGGATGCACGCCGGGTGCTGGAAGGTGCACCCAACTGAGGCATTAGCAGGGGCTGGGAGTGCCCAGAGCAAGCTGGTGCCTGAGCCAGAGCGTGTCCCAGTGAGGCACCATCCCAGTGTCCTTCAGCCAGGGAAGRGAGAGGAACTCATGGAGTTGCATCTGCTGTCACCATGGGATGGGGACCTGGTGGCTGAGTAGGTGACATGTGGGCCAGCTGCTTTGGGTAGTGAATCCTCAGCCAGGACCCCGAGCAGCTGCCTCATCCATCCCTGGAGCCATTTCCAGCCGCAGCTCAAGGGGCAGGATTCCCTCCTTGGGGAGCATCTTGGAGGTCAGAGGAGGCTTTTTGGGATTGCAGCCTTGTTGTGGTGTGTGTTTGGAGGCTGAAGTTGTGTGTCAGGTGGCTCGGCATTGCCATGACAACGAGCATCAGTTGATGAACAGAGGGAGTAAAGGAGCCAAAATAAATGTCAGAGTGTGAATAGATACTGTGGAGAYGGGGCTGTCCCCTGCCCACCCCCTCCCCTGGGCAGCCGGATGTGTTGCTCTGCCTGTGCCTGCTCAGCCCAGAGCTCCATTGATGCAGCCCACTCTGGCAGTGCCCGATGGCTGCAGAGCAAAGGGACACCTGGGGGTGGCTTTGGGGTGTGTGGGGCACAGTCTGCTGGCTCTGGGTACTGGGAGAAGGTGGGTGGAAACCCAAAGAGGAGGAGGAGGAGGAGGAGGAGGGGGCTGTGCTGTGGRGCTGGTGTCCTCACTGCGCCCAGTGCATCCCCTTCTCCCACAGTTCCCAAAGCAACAGGAGCAGGCGATTCTCGCTCGGATGCTGTGTCTCCCTCTGGATGACAGCTTGCCTCCTCCAGAGCTTCATCTCCAGGCTTTAATTGATGCCTGTCATGCTGCTCAGCTCCCCCGAGCGCAGCCTGGGAGCGTGCCACTGTGAGGGACCCCGGGTGGGTTGGCTTGTCCTGCCTGGAGCCCTGGTCCTTGACCGTGTGTCCTTCCTGGGCCCCTGGCAGCAGGGATGGAGCCATCATGACCTGGCCACATGCTCCAGAGCCTGGCTGGTGCCAGGGCTGCGCTTCTCTAGGGCAATGTTGCACTTCCTCCCACCTCACCCTGCCCCTTGCCACTCCAGAGCAGTCCCACACTGTCCCCATTCAGGACATCAAGGTCCCTAGGCTGCTGCACATCCTGGCCAGCACAAAGGTTCTGAGTTTTTCCTGGCTTGTGTCTCCCCAGGAACCTTCCGAGGAGTGTGCAAGAAAATCGACCACTTCCCTGAGGATGCCGACTACGAGCAAGACACGGCCGAGTATCTCCTCCGTGAGTCTGCTCCCTGTGGCACACATCCCCAGACCCCTCACACCCTGCAGGGCACCCCCTCCCTGTCCCCCAGCTTCACCCAGCAGGAGGCTGAGCAGTCACAGCCACAGCAGGGACCCTCCAGATTACCTGAGCATGGCCRTGTCACCTTGCAGTGCCACCTGTGAATGGTTGTCCCCATGGCCGGTCCCAGCAGCTGCTGCACAGCCTGAGCCTGTGGTGTCCCCCCATGGGCACTGGGACCCCGCAGGTCCGTGGTGCAGCACCCCAGGGACACGTGTTTGTRTCCTGTCCCTGAGCCCTGAGTCTCCAGCCAGGCTGGATGTGCTGGGACAGCGCAGCTCTGATGGTGGCAGTCAAGCACAGCGAGACAGCGGGAAATGGAACTGGCAGCTCTCCTGGGAAAAGTGGGTCCTCCTGTCTCAGGGGCCAGCAGAGCTCCAGGGCAGAACTGCAGGCTTTCACACAGAATCCTGGAATGGTTTGGGTTGGGAGGGACCTTAAAGCCCATCCAGTGCCATTTCTCCCATGGCAGGGGCACTTTCCACTGTCCCAGGGTGCTCCAAGCCCCATCCAACCTGACCTTGGACAGTTCCAGGGATCCAGGGGCATCCACAGCTTCTCTGGCCAGGGCCTCCCCACCCTCACCACTTCCTCACTGCCCACTGCCTGGCTCTCCAAGCCCCCGAGTGACCCAGCTGCTGCCCAGCCAGGTGTTCCTCTGGACTCTCACATTTCCACAGCTCTGCTCACCTGGCGGAGAGGGCAGTGAGTTTAATGAAATGGCTTTGCAGTTTTAGTAGATTAGTGTTGAAGTTCTCCCACCCCCTCTCACATTTAAGTAAAAAGTCTATTTTAAAGCCCCCAGAGTGGAATTTTAATGATGCTTCTCTGTATTTCTGTGCTTTAATAATGGCCCTAATCGAGGGATGAGAGCCCAAACCAAGGCACAGTGTATTTTTGGTGCAGCAGGTAGTGATTTGCTGCATTCATTACTCTCTACTGTCATTTTGGAAGCTCATCCACGTAGGAAAGTCCTTTTTTTTTTGTATAGTGCCTGGTCAGTAACTGCTGCCAGTGCTGGTGCTGTGGGATGGAGCCCAGCACKGGGGTCACAGCATTGTGTAGGCTGGGTTCTGGGACCTTGGCATTCTCTTCATTTTGAAAATGTTCCTCCCCTACATCAGAAAATTACTTTTTGTTGACATTGAGGTATGTTAATTTGTAAATTTTTACATCYAAAGCAGTTGTGATAGTTTGGGCCCCTTGGGAGAGGCTCCTGACCATGTGATTGGCAGTTCCTCACCAGCCTTGTGAGATCTGTGGGATTTCTGCYATCTCAGACTCCAGCCAAAACCTAAGGCTGGTGTTTGGTAAAGGGAAGGTAAATTGCTGGTGCTGACTGTGTRACTAGGCTGGAAGACAATTCCTTGATGTAACCCAGGAAGCTGAAAAAAGGAATTTCAGAATTTTTGTGGCTAGAATCACAGAGTTTGCAGGGATGATGATGGGCTTCAGAGCAGCTCAGGGACAGCAGAGACACCAGGAAGAAATTCCTCCCTGTGAGGGTGGGGAGGTCCTGGCACAGGGTGCCCAAAGGAGCTGTGGCTGCCCCTGGATCCTGGCAGTGTCCAAGGCCAGGTTGGACAGGACTTTGAGCAACCTGGAATAGTGGAATGTGTCCCTGCCCATGTCAGGGTGTGGAACTGGATGATCTGAAGTTCCTTTCCAACCCAGGCCATTCCAGAATTCCACGAGAAGCAGAGGATGCATGGTGGGGTCTGGCACTGGGTCCCCCACCTGCCCTGGCAGCACCAGGGGTGCCCTTGCACTGACCCTTCCTGGTGCTGGTGTTGGTGCCGAGGGTTCCAGGGCTGATCCTGCCCCTYTCCCCATCCCACAGGTGCCGTGAGAGCGTCCAGCATCTTCCCCATCCTCAGYGTGGGGCTGCTGTTCTTCGGGGGCCTGTGCGTGGCCGCCAGCGAGTTCTACAAGAGCAAACACAACGTCATCCTCAGCGCCGGCATCTTCTTCGTCTCTGCAGGTAGGAGCTGCCTGGGTGGCTCCTCCGGCCTGGGGGGACACGGGGGAGTGGGGATGGGCTGTGGGTCCTCTTGGTTCATCAGCACAGAAAGGTGCTGAGGTTTGAGAGCTGCTCCATCCCTGTGGGAAAATCCCCCCATTGCAGGGAGAAGCCATCAGGRGTCTCTGGCCATGGTCACTGTGCCAGACAGGGCTCCAAGTGTCACCACTGCTCTCCTCGAGCAGGGTCTGTGTGGGGCTGCAGCCCAGGAAAGGCTCCTGGAGTGTGGCCATTCCACTGGGGGGTACTGGGGCAGGGATTGGGGGCTCTGCCCTCCATCCCARACAGGCAGTGAGCACCGTGGGGGCAGCAGCAGGGCCAGGCAGAGGGGCTGCCACAGTCCCACATGGAAATCATCTCTGGAGAGGCCGTTCCTGCTGGATTACTCATTTCTCTGTGCCTGTTCCCCAACGCTTCCCCTGATTATTGCRTGACAATGTCTTTGTCTCAAGGAACTGCTCTATTTTGTGTTTTTCTTCTCCCCACAAAGAGACAAATGACTCTCCCTCCTTGGCTGACAGGAGCTGCTGATGCAGATGAGAAAACAGCAGAGARAACATAATCGATTCATTAAGTAAATCTGGGAATGCACCAGCCTCTCCCAGCCTTGCAGCAAAGCCCCGCGGGCAGCTGGCGGGGCACGGGCCACCCCTGTCCCAAACAAACCCTCAGGACTCCACCAGAATGGGAAAGAGACAGAGCCATTCCAGCTTCCCTGTGCTCTGGGGGCCATGGCGAGCTGGGGGTCATGCTGGGGGAGTCCCCCTGTGCCACTCTGGCTGGCTCTGCTGGGGCCATGGCCCTGGTGCACAGCTCCAGCCACCCTCCTGTGTTCACTGCTCAGCAAAGCAAAGCACATCAGCTCTTGAAACATCCCCTTTCCAGACAAAATAGTGGTTATTCCTGCTTCCCTTCCGATATCTGGGAATACACAGGAATACCGGGTGTAAGGGAGTAAGAGGTATCCTGGGACATGGGCAGAGGTCTGCAAGAGGATTTGACCCAAGTGTGCTGGCAGARGGGTGCTGCCCCACAGGGACACATCCCCTCATCCACTCCTGCCTCTCAGGTGAGCACCCCTGTCCCTCTTGTCCCCCGCTGCAGGTCTCAGCAACATCATCGGGATCATAGTGTACATCTCAGCCAACGCAGGGGACCCGGGGCAGAGCGACTCCAAGAAGAGCTACTCCTACGGCTGGTCCTTCTACTTCGGAGCGCTGTCCTTCATCATCGCCGAGATGGTGGGGGTGATCGCCGTGCACATGTACATCGAGAAGCACCGCCAGATCCGCGCCAGGTCCCACTCGGAGCTGCTSAAGAGGTCGGCCTTCACCCGCCTCCCCCCCTACAGGTACCGCTTCCGCCGGCGGTCCAGCTCCCGCTCCACCGAGCCCCGCTCCCGGGACATGTCGCCCATCAGCAAAGGGTTCAGCACCATCCCCTCCACCGACATCTCCATGTTCACCCTCTCCAGGGATCCCTCCAAGGTCACCATGGGGACGCTGCTCAACTCGGAGCGGGACCACGGTTTTTTACAGGTCCATAACTCCATCCCCAAAGAGTTCAAGGAGTCTTTGCACAACAACCCGGCCAACAGACGAACCACGCCGGTCTGAGGCGGGCTGGGCCGTGGGCAGGCTGCATGGCATCACCCTCGTGACGGTGTAACCTGTGAAACCCCGTTTTTAAGGACAAACCCAGAGGCTCCCCGTGCCCCCGCCCGTGGGGCTGGTTTTTCACTCCTGAAATGCCACTGGCCAGGCCACGCCGCTGCGCCCGCGGTGGGAGTGGGACCCCCGGCGGGGAGGGGACGGGGCCACGCTGGGACCCCGGCCCCGGTGCCCTGCGGACTGAGCGGGGCTCCAACCAAACCCCCGGGACAGCGGCTTCCCGAGGTCTCCATCGTTCGTGTGATCATAACCGCAGTGTTCCCGTAGCTGTGTGTCCATGGAAATGCTGGCGACAGCCCTGTCTGTGAGAACCCTTAACCCGGTAGTTACATTTAAGTGGAATCGCCTGGAAGTCCGGAGCTGGCAGCACTGAGTTGGTGCCGGAGCGATGCTTGTGTTCCGAACCCCTTTCCCTGTCGTGCTGGACAGAGTGCTCGGGCTGGGTTCCTCTATGGCGTTTCGTGCATGCATTAAATAGCTTGGAATTCAATTTTGTCATGTCGGGTTGGAAGAAACATCCTTTTGCAATTTTCTGTGGTCTCGAAAGGGCTTATTTCCTTCCTTCCTTCCTTCCTTCCTTCCTTCCTTCCTTCCTTCCTTCCTTCCTTCCTTCCTTCCTTCCTTCCTTCCTTCCTTCCTTCCTTCCTTC